>NW_020619270.1:20721-38033 GCF_003573695.1 Papaver somniferum | reverse complement strand
TTAGGATTTGGATTAGTTCTGCATGGTCTTTAATCCTTCTTCTATTGTGAAATTTGACTTCCTTCATATTTTCTTCAATCAACGTACATAGAAATGCAATTTTTACTAGACGTATTGCCTTGGAACATATTAATTGTAAGTACAATACATTTTTCAAACTTTTTCTGTTAAAGATGAGTTTATCTAGTTTACAATTTAGTCTCAGAAATCAATTTCCGACTTATAACGAAATGTGTAGACTTTTTTGATTTAACGTATATAAAATTCAACATTTTTATGAACTCTTTCTTTTTGTGTTGGCTTTGTTTTTCTATTTGATTCAAGATAAATGGAATTTGTTAGGATTTAGATTAGTTCTGCATGGTCATTCATCCTTCTTCTATTGTGAAATTTGAGTTGCTTCATATTTTCTTGAATCAACGTACATAGAAATGCAATTTTTACTAGACGTATTGCCTTGGAACATATTGATTGTAATTACAATACGTTTTTCAAACTTTTTCTGTTAAAGATGAGTTTATCTAGTTTACAATTTAGTCTCAGAAATTAATTTCTGACTTATAACGAAGTGTGTAGACTTTTTTGAGTTAACTTATATTAAATTCAACATTTTTATGAACTCTTTCTTTTTGTGCTGGCTTTGTCTTTCTATTTGATTCAAGATAGATGAAATTTGTTAGGATTTGGATTAGGTCTGGATGGTCTTTCATCCTTCTTCTATTGTGAAATTTGGCTTCCTTCATATTTTCTTGAATCAACGTACATAGAAATGCAATTTTTACTAGACGTATTGCCTTAGAACATATTAATTGTAATTACAATACATTTTTAAAACTTTTTCTATTAAATATGAGTTTATCTAGTTTACAATTGAGTCTCAGAAATCAATTTCCGACTTATAACGAAGTGTGTAGACTTCTTTGAGTTAACGTATATTAAATTCAACATTTTTATGAACTCTTTCTTTTTGTGTTGGATTTGTTTTTCTATTTGATTCAAGATAGATCGAATTTGTTAGGATTTGGATTTGTTCTGCATGGTCTTACATCCTTCTTCTATTGTGCAATTTGAGTTGCTCCATATTTTCTTGAATCAACGTACATAGAAATGCAATTTTTACTAGACGTATTGCCTTAGAACATATTAATTGTAATTACAATACATTTTTCAATCTTTGTTTTGTTAAATATGAGTTTATCTAGTTTACAATTTAGTCTCAGAAATCAATTTCCGACTTATAACGAAATGTGTAGACTTTTTTGAGTTAACGTATATAAATTTCAACATTTTTATGAACTCTTTCTTTTTGTGTTGGCTTTGTCTTTTTATTTGATTCAAGATAGATGAAATTTTTTAGGATTTGGATTAGTTCTGCATGGTCTTTCATCCTTCTTCTATTGTGAAATTTGACTTCCTTCATATTTTCTTCAATCAACGTACATAGAAATGCAATTTTTACTAGACGTATTGCCTTGGAACATATTAATTGTAATTACAATACATTTTTCAAATTTTTTCTGTTAAAGATGAGTTTATCTAGTTTACAATTTAGTCTGAGAAATCAATTTCCGACTTATAACGAAGTGTGTAGACTTTTTTGAGTTAACGTATATTAAATTCAACATTTTTATGAACTCTTTCTTTTTGTGTTGGCTTGTCTTTCTATTTGGTTCAAGATAGATGAAATTTGTTAGGATTTGGATTAGTTCTGCATGGTCTTTCAAATTTCTTCTATTGTGAAATTTGACTTGCTTCATATTTTCTTGAATCAACGTACATAGAAATGCAATTTTTACTAGACGTATTGCCTTAGAACATATTAATTGTAATTACAATACATTTTTCAAACTTTTTCTGTTAAAGATGAGTTTATCTAGTTTACAATTTAGTCTCAGAAATCAATTTCTGACTTATAACGAAATGTGTAGACTTTTTTGAGTTAACGTATATAACATTCAACATTTTTATGAACTCTTTCTTTTTATGTTGGCTTTGTCTTTCAATTTGATTCGAGATAGATGAAATTTGTTAGGATTTGGATTAGTTCTGCAGGGACTTTCATCTTTCTTTTATAGTGAAATTTGACTTCCTTCATATTTTCTTGAATCAACGTACATAGAAATGCAATTTTTACTAGACGTATTGCTTTAGAACATATTAATTGTAATTACAATACATTTCTCAATTTTTTCTGTTATAGATGAGTTTATCTAGTTTACAATTTAGTCTCAGAAATCAGTTTCCGACTTATAACGAAATGTGTAGACTTTTTTGATTTAACGTATATTAAATTCAACATTTTTATGAACTCTTTCTTTTTGTGTTGGCTTTGTTTTTCTATTTGATACAAGATAGATAAAATTTGTTAGGATTTCGATTAGTTCTGCACGGTCTTTCATCCTTCTTCTATTGTGAAATTTGACTTCCTTCATATTTTCTTGAATCAACGTACATAGAAATGTAATTTTTACTAGACGTATTTCCTTAGAACATATTAATTGTAATTACAATACATTTCTCAAACTTTTTCTATTAAAGATGAGTTTATCTAGTTTGCAATTTAGTCTCAGAAATCAATTTCCAACTTATAACGAAGTGTGTAGACTTTTTTGATTTAACGTATATTAAATTCAACATTTTTATGAACTCTTTCTTTTTGTGTTGGCTTTGTCTTTCTATTTGATTCAAGATAGATGAAATTTGTTAGGATTTGGATTAGTTCTGCATGGTCTTTCATCCTTTTTCTATTGTGAAATTTGACTTCCTTCATATTTTCTTCAATCAACTTACATAGAAATGCAATTTTTACTAGACGTATTGCCTTGGAACATATTAATTGTAATTACAATACATTTTTCAAACTTTTTCTGTTAAAGATGAGTTCATTTAGTTTACAATTTAGTCTCAGAAATCAATTTCCGACTTATAACGAAGTGTGTAGACTTTTTTGAGTTAACGTATATTAAATTCAACATTTTATAAACTCTTTCTTTTTGTGTTGGCTTTGTCTTTCTATTTGATTCAAGATAGATGAAATTTGTTAGGATTTGGATTAGTTCTGCATGGTCTTTCATCCTTCTTCTATTGTGAAATTTGACTTCCTTCATATTTTCTTCAATCAACTTACATAGAAATGCAATTTTTACTAGACGTATTGCCTTGGAACATATTAATTGTAATTACAATACATTTTTCAAACTTTTTCTGTTAAAGATGAGTTCATCTAGTTTACAATTTAGTCTCAGAAATCAATTTCCGACTTATAACGAAGTGTGTAGACGTTTTTGAGTTAACGTATATTAAATTCAACATTTTTATAAACTCTTTCTTTGTGCTGGCTTTGTCTTTCTATTTGATTCAAGATAGATGAAATTTGTTAGGATTTGGATTAGTTCTGCATGGTCTTTCATCCTTCTTCTATTGTGAAATTTGACTTCCTTCATATTTTCTTGAATCAACGTACATAGAAATGCAATTTTTACCAGACGTATTGCCTTAGAACATATTAATTGTAATTACAATACATTTTTCAAATTTTTCTGTTAAAGATGAGTTTATCTAGTTTAAAATTTAGTCTCAGAAATCAATTTCCGAGTTATAACGAAATGTGTAGACTTTTTTGATTTAACGTATATTAAATTCAACATTTTTATGAACTCTTTTTCTTTTTGTGTTGGCTTTGTTTTTCTATTTGATTCAAGATAGATGGAATTTGTTAGGATTTAGATTAGTTCTGCACGCTCTTTCATCCTTCTTCTATTGTGAAATTTGAGTTGCTTCATATTTTCTTGAATCAACGTACATAGAAATGCAATTTTTACTAGACGTATTTCCTTAGAACATATTAATTGTAATTACAATACATTTCTCAAACTTTTTCTGTTAAAGATGAGTTTATCTTGTTTGCAATTTAGTCTCAGAAATCAATTTCCGACTTATAACGAAATGTGTAGACTTTTTTGAGTTAACTTATATAAAATTAAACATTTTTTGAACTCTTTCTCTTTATGTTGGCTTTGTCTTTCTATTTGATTCAAGATAGATGAAATTTGTTAGGATTTGGATTCGTTCTGCATGGTCTTTCAACCTTCTTCTATTGTGAAATTTGACTTCCTTCATATTTTCTTCAATCAACGTACATAGAAATGCAATTTTTACTACACGTATTGCCTTGGAACATATTAATTGTATTTATAATATATTTTTCAAACTATTTCTGTTAAAGATGAGTTTATCTAGTTTACAATTTAGTCTCAGAAATCAATTTCCGACTTATAACGAAATGTGTAGACTTTTTTGATTTAACGTATATAAAATTCAACATTTTTATGAACTCTTTCTTTTTGTGTTGGCTTTGTTTTTCTATTTGATTCAAGATAGATGGAATTTGTTAGGATTTAGATTAGTTCTGCATGGTCATTCATCCTTCTTCTATTGTGAAATTTGAGTTGCTTCATATTTTCTTGAATCAACGTACATAGAAATGCAATTTTTACTAGACGTATTGCCTTGGAACATATTAATTGTAATTACAATACGTTTTTCAAACTTTTTCTGTTAAAGATGAGTTTATCTAGTTTACAATTTAGTCTCAGAAATTAATTTCTGACTTATAACGAAGTGTGTAGACTTTTTTGAGTTAACATATATTAAATTCAACATTTTTATGAACTCTTTATTTTTGTGCTGGCTTTGTCTTTCTATTTGATTCAAGATAGATGAAATTTGTTAGGATTTGGATTAGTTCTGCATGGTCTTTCATCCTTCTTCTATTGTGAAATTTGGCTTCCTTCATATTTTCTTGAATTAACGTACATAGAAATGCAATTTTTACTAGACGTATTGCCTTAGAACATATTAATTGTAATTACAATACATTTTTAAAACTTTTTCTATTAAATATGAGTTTATCTAGTTTACAATTGAGTCTCAGAAATAAATTTCCGACTTATAACGAAGTGTGTAGACTTTTTTGAGTTAACGTATATTAAATTTAACATTTTTATGAACTCTTTCTTTTTGTGTTGGATTTGTTTTTCTATTTGATTCAAGATAGATCGAATTTGTTAGGATTTGGATTTGTTCTGCATGGTCTTACATCCTTCTTCTATTGTGCAATTTGAGTTGCTTCATATTTTCTTGAATCAACGTACATAGAAATGCAATTTTTACTAGACGTATTGCCTTAGAACATATTAATTGTAATTACAATACATTTTTCAAACTTTGTTTTGTTAAATATGAGTTTATCTAGTTTACAATTTAGTCTCAGAAATCAATTTCCGACTTATAACGAAATGTGTAGACTTTTTTGAGTTAACGTATATAAATTTCAACATTTTTATGAACTCTTTCTTTTTGTGTTGGATTTGTCTTTCTATTTGATTCAAAATAGATGAAATTTGTTAGGATTTGGATTAGTTCTGCATGGTCTTTCATCCTTCTTCTATTGTGAAATTTGACTTCCTTCATATTTTCTTGAATCAACGTACATAGAAATGCAATTTTTACTACACGTATTGCCTTGGAACATATTAATTGTAATTAAAATACATTTCTCAAACGTTTTCTGTTAAAGATGAGTTTATCTAGTTTACAATTTAGTCTCAGAAATCAGTTTCCGACTTATAACGAAATGTGTAGACTTTTTTGAGTTAACGTATATAAAATTAAACATTTTTATGAACTCTTTCTTTTTGTGTTTGGTTTGTATTTCTATTTGATACAAGTAGATAAAATTTGTTAGGATTTGGATTAGTTCTGCATGGTCTTTCAAATTTCTTCTATTGTGAAAATTGATTTCCTTCATATTTCTTGAATCAACGTACATAGAAATGCAATTTTTACTAGACGTATTGCCTTAGAACATATTAATTGTAATTACAATACATTTTTCAAACTTTTTCTGTTAAAGATGAGTTTATCTAGTTTACAATTTAGTCTCAGAAATCAATTTCCGACTTATAACGAAAGGTGTAGACTTTTTTGATTTAACGTATATAAAATTCAACATTTTTATGAACTCTTTCTTTTTTGTGTTGGCTTTGTTTTTCTATTTGATTCAAGATAGATGGAATTTGTTAGGATTTAGATTAGTTCTGCATGGTCATTCATCCTTCTTCTATTGTGAAATTTGAGTTGCTTCATATTTTCTTGAATCAACGTACATAGAAATGCAATTTTTACTAGACGTATTGCCTTGGAACATATTAATTGTAATTACAATACGTTTTTCAAACTTTTTCTGTTAAAGATGAGTTTATCTAGTTTACAATTTAGTCTCAGAAATTAATTTCTGACTTATAACGAAGTGTGTAGACTTTTTTGAGTTAACATATATTAAATTCAACATTTTTATGAACTCTTTATTTTTGTGCTGGCTTTGTCTTTCTATTTGATTCAAGATAGATGAAATTTGTTAGGATTTGGATTAGTTCTGCATGGTCTTACATCCTTCTTCTATTGTGCAATTTGAGTTGCTTCATATTTTCTTGAATCAACGTACATAGAAATGCAATTTTTACTAGACGTATTGCCTTAGAACATATTAATTGTAATTACAATACATTTTTCAAACTTTGTTTTGTTAAATATGAGTTTATCTAGTTTACAATTTAGTCTCAGAAATCAATTTCCGACTTATAACGAAATGTGTAGACTTTTTTGAGTTAACGTATATAAATTTCAACATTTTTATGAACTCTTTCTTTTTGTGTTGGATTTGTCTTTCTATTTGATTCAAGATAGATGAAATTTTTTAGGATTTGGATTAGTTCTACATGGTCTTTAATCCTTCTTCTATTGTGAAATTTGACTTCCTTCATATTTTCTTCAATCAACGTACATAGAAATGCAATTTTTACTAGACGTATTGCCTTGGAACATATTATTTGTAATTACAATACATTTTTCAAACTTTTTCTGTTAAAGATGAGTTTATCTAGTTTACAATTTAGTCTCAGAAATCAATTTCCGACTTATAACGAAATGTGTAGACTTTTTTGATTTAACGTATATAAAATTCAACATTTTTATGAACTCTTTCTTTTTGTGTTTGCTTTGTTTTTCTATTTGATTCAAGATAAATGGAATTTGTTAGGATTTAGATTAGTTCTGCATGGTCATTCATCCTTCTTCTATTGTGAAATTTGGCTTCCTTCATATTTTCTTGAATTAACGTACATAGAAATGCAATTTTTACTAGACGTATTGCCTTAGAACATCTTGATTGTAATTACAATACATTTTTAAAACTTTTTCTATTAAATATGAGTTTATCTAGTTTACAATTGAGTCTCAGAAATAAATTTCCGACTTATAACGAAGTGTGTAGACTTTTTTGAGTTAACGTATATTAAATTCAACATTTTTATGAACTCTTTCTTTTTGTGTTGGATTTGTTTTTCTATTTGATTCAAGATAGATCGAATTTGTTAGGATTTGGATTTGTTCTGCATGGTCTTACATCCTTCTTCTATTGTGCAATTTGAGTTGCTTCATATTTTCTTGAATCAACGTACATAGAAATGCAATTTTTACTAGACGTATTGCCTTGGAACATATTAATTGTAATTACAATACGTTTTTCAAACTTTTTCTGTTAAAGATGAGTTTATCTAGTTTACAATTTAGTCTCAGAAATTAATTTCTGACTTATAACGAAGTGTGTAGACTTTTTTGAGTTAACATATATTAAATTCAACATTTTTATGAACTCTTTATTTTTGTGCTGGCTTTGTCTTTCTATTTGATTCAAGATAGATGAAATTTGTTAGGATTTGGATTAGTTCTGCATGGTCTTTCATCCTTCTTCTATTGTGAAATTTGGCTTCCTTCATATTTTCTTGAATTAACGTACATAGAAATGCAATTTTTACTAGACGTATTGCCTTAGAACATATTAATTGTAATTACAATACATTTTTAAAACTTTTTCTATTAAATATGAGTTTATCTAGTTTACAATTGAGTCTCAGAAATCAATTTCCGACTTATAACGAAGTGTGTAGACTTTTTTGAGTTAACGTATATTAAATTCAACATTTTTATGAACTCTTTCTTTTTGTGTTGGATTTGTTTTTCTATTTGATTCAAGATATATGAAATTTGTTAGGATTTGGATTAGTTTTGCATGGTCTTTCATCCTTTTCTATTGTGAAATTTGACTTCCTTCATATTTTCATGAATCAACGTACATAGAAATGCAATTTTTACTTGACGTATTTCCTTAGAACATATTAATTGTAATTACAATACATTTTTCAAACTTTTTCTGTTAAAGATGAGTTTATCTAGTTTACAATTTAGTCTCAGAAATCAATTTCCGACTTATAACGAAGTGTGTAGACTTTTTCGAGTTAACGTATATAAAATTCAACATTTTTATGAACTCTTTGTTTTTGTGTTAATTTTGTCTTTCTATTTGATTCAAAATAGATGAAATTTGTTAGGATTTGGATTAGTTCTGCATGGTCTTTCATCTTTCTTCTATTGTGAAATTTGACTTCCTTCATATTTTCATGAATCAACGTACATAGAAATGCAATTTTTACTAGACGTATTGCCTTAGAACATATTAATTGTAATTACAATACATTTTTCAAACTTTTTCTCTTAAAGATGAGTTTATCTAGTTTACAATTTAGTCTCAGAAATCAATTTCCGACTTATAACGAAGTGTGTAGACTTTTTTGAGTTAACGTATATTAAATTCAACATTTTTATGAACTCTTTCTTTTTGTGTTGGCTTTGTCTTTCTATTTGATTCAAGATAGATGAAATTTGTTTGGATTTGGATTAGTTTTGCATGGTCTTTCAACCTTTTCTATTGTGAAATTTGACTTCCTTCATATTTTCATGAATCAACGTACATAGAAATGCAAATTTTACTAGACGTATTGCCTTAGAACATATTAATTGTAATTACAATACATTTTTCAAACTTTTTCTCTTAAAGATGAGTTTATCTAGTTTACAATTTAGTCTCTGAAATCAATTTCCGACTTATAACGAAATGTGTAGATTTTTTGAGTTAACATATATAAAATTCAACATTTTTATGAACTCTTTCTTTTTGTGTTGGATTTGTCTTTTTATTTGATTCAAGATAGATGAAATTTGTTAGGATTTGGATTAGTTCTACATGGTCTTTCATCCTTCTTCTATTGTGAAATTTGACTTCCTTCATATTTTCTTGAATCAACGTACGTAGAAATGCAATTTTTAGTAGACGTAATGCCTTAGAACATATTATTTGTGATTACAATACATTTTTCAAACTTTTTAAGTTAAAGATGAGTTTATCTAGTTTACAATTTAGTCTCAGAAATTCCGACTTATAACGAAGTGTGTAGACTTTTTTGAGTTAACGTATATTAAATTCAACATTTTTATGAACTCTTTCTTTTTGTGTTGGCTTTGTCTTTCTATTTGATTCAAGATAGATGAAATTTGTTAGGATTTGGATTAGTTCTACATGGTCTTTCATCCTTCTTCCATTGTGAAATTTGACTTCCTTCATATTTTCATGAATCAACGTACATAGAAATGCAATTTTTACTAGACGTATTGCCTTAGAACATATTAATTGTAATTACAATACATTTTTCAAACTTTTTCTCTTAAAGATGAGTTTATCTAGTTTACAATTTAGTCTCAGAAATCAATTTCCGACTTATAACGAAATGTGTAGATTTTTAGAGTTAACATATATAAAATTCAACATAATTATGAACTCTTTCTTTTTGTGTTGGATTTGTCTTTCTATTTGATTCAAGATAGATGAAATTTGTTAGGATTTGGATTAGTTCTACATGGTCTTTCATCCTTCTTCTATTGTGAAATTTGACTTCCTTCATATTTTCTTGAATCAACGTACGTAGAAATGCAATTTTTAGTAGACGTAATGCCTTAGAACATATTATTTGTGATTACAATACATTTTTCAAACTTTTTCAGTTAAAGATGAGTTTATCTAGTTTACAGTTTAGTCTCAGAAATTCCGACTTATAACGAAGTGTGTAGACTTTTTTGAGTTAACGTATATTAAATTCAACATTTTTATGAACTCTTTCTTTTTGTGTTGGCTTTGTCTTTCTATTTGATTCAAGATAGATGAAATTTGTTAGGATTTGGATTAGTTCTACATGGTCTTTCATCCTTCTTCAATTGTGAAATTTGACTTCCTTCATATTTTCATGAATCAACGTACATAGAAATGCAATTTTTACTAGACGTATTGCCTTAGAACATATTAATTGTAATTACAATACATTTTTCAAACTTTTTCTCTTAAAGATGAGTTTATCTAGTTTACAATTTAGTCTCAGAAATCAATTTCCGACTTATAACGAAGTGTGTAGACTTTTTTGAGTTAACGTATATTAAATTCAACATTTTTATGAACTCTTTCTTTTTGTGTTGGCTTTGTCTTTCTATTTGATTCAAGATAGATGAAATTTGTTAGGATATGGATTAGTTTTGCATGGTCTTTCATCCTTTTCTATTGTGAAATTTGACTTCCTTCATATTTTCTTGAATCAACGTACATAGAAATGCAATTTTTACTAGACGTATTGCCTTAGAACATATTAATTGTAATTACAATACATTTTTCAAACTTTTTCTGTTAAAGATGAGTTTATCTAGTTTACAATTTAGTCTCAGAAATATTTTTCCAACTTATAACGAAATGTGTAGACTTTTTTGAGTTAACATATATAAAATTCAACATTTTTATGAACTCTTTCTTTTTGTGTTGGCTTTGTCTTTCTATTTGATCCAAGATAGATGAAATTTGTTAGGATTTGGATTAGTTCTACATGGTCTTTCATCCTTCTTCTATTGTGAAATTTGATTTCCTTCATATTTTCATGAATCAACGTACATAGAAATGCAATTTTTACTAGACGTATTGCCTTAGAACATATTAATTGTAATTACAATACATTTTTCAAACTTTTTCTCTTAAATATGAGTTTATCTAGTTTACAATTTAGTCTCAGAAATCAATTTCGTACTTATAACGAAATATGTAGACTTTTTTGAGTTAAGATAGATGAACTCTTTCTTTTTGTGTTGGCTTTGTCTTTCTATTTGATTCAAGATAGATGAATTTTGTTAGGATTTGGATTAGTTCTACATGGTCTTTCATCCTTCTTCTATTGTGAAATTTGACTTCCTTCATATTTTCTTGAATCAACGTACATAGAAATGCAATTTTTAGTAGACGTAATGCCTTAGAACATATTATTTGTGATTACAATACATTTTTAAAACTTTTTCAGTTAAAGATGAGTTTATCTAGTTTACAATTTAGTCTCAGAAATTCCGACTTATAACGAAGTGTGTAGACTTTTTTGAGTTAACGTATATTAAATTCAACATTTTTATGAACTCTTTCTTTTTGTGTTGGCTTTGTCTTTCTATTTGATTCAAGATAGATGAAATTTGTTAGGATTTGGATTAGTGTTGCATGGTCTTTCATCCTTTTCTATTGTGAAATTTGACTTCCTTCATATTTTCTTGAATCAACGTACATAGAAATGCAATTTTTACTAGACGTATTGCCTTAGAACATATTAATTGTAATTACAATACATTTTTCAAACTTTTTCTGTTAAAGATGAGTTTATCTAGTTTACAATTTAGACTCAGAATTCAATTTCCGACTTATAACGAAATGTGTAGACTTTTTTGAGTTAACGTATATAAAATTCAACATTTTTATGAACTCTTTCTTTTTGTGTTGGCTTTGTCTTTCTATTTGATTCAAGATAGATGAAATTTGTTAGGATTTGGATTAGTTCTGCATGGTCTTTTATCCTTCTTCTATTGTGAAATTTAACTTCCTTCATATTTTCTTGAATCAACGTACATAGAAATGCAATTTTTACTAGACGCATTGCCTTAGAACATATTATTTGTGATTACAATACATTTTTCAAACTTTTTCTGTTAAAGATGAGTTTATCTAGTTTACAATTTAGTCTCAGAAATCAATTTCCGACTTATAACGAAATGTGTAGACTTTTTTGAGTTAACGTATATAAAATTCAACATTTTTATGAACTCTTTCTTTTTGTGTTGGCTTTGTCTTTCTATTTGATTCAAGATAGATGAAATTTGTTAGGATTTGGATTAGTTCTGCATGGTCTTTCATCCTTCTTCTATTGTGAAATTTGACTTCGTTCATATTTTCTTGAATCAACGTACATAGAAATGCAATTTTTACTAAACGTATTGCCTAAGAACATATTAATTATAATTACAATACATTTTTCAAACATTTTCTTTTAAAGATGAGTTTATCTAGTTTACAATTTAGCCTCAGAAATCAATTTCCGACTTATAACGAAATGTGTAGACTTTTTTGAGTTAACGTATATAAAATTCAACATTTTTATGAACTCTTTCTTTTTGTGTTGGCTTTGTCTTTCTATTTGATTCAAGATAGATGAAATTTGTTAGGATTTGGATTAGTTCTGCATGGTCTTTCATCCTTCTTCTATTGTGAAATTTGACTTCCTTCATATTTTCTTCAATCAACTTACATAGAAATGCAATTTTTACTAGACGTATTGCCTTGGAACATATTAATTGTAATTACAATACATTTTTCAAACTTTTTCTGTTAAAGATGAGTTCATCTAGTTTACAATTTAGTCTCAGAAATCAATTTCCGACTTATAACGAAGTGTGTAGACTTTTTTGAGTTAACGTATATTAAATTCAACATTTTTATAAACTCTTTCTTTTTGTGTTGGCTTTGTCTTTCTATTTGATTCAAGATAGATGAAATTTGTTAGGATTTGGATTAGTTTTGCATGGTCTTTCATCCTTCTTCTATTGTGAAATTTGACTTCCTTCATATTTTCTTAAATCAACTTACATAGAAATGCAATATTTACTAGACGTATTGCCTTAGAACATATTAATTGTAATTACAATACATTTTTCAAATTTTTCTGTTAAAGATGAGTTTATCTAGTTTAAAATTTAGTCTCAGAAATCAATTTCCGACTTATAACGAAATGTGTAGACTTTTTTGATTTAACGTATATTAAATTCAACATTTTTATGAACTCTTTCTTTTTGTGTTGGCTTTGTTTTTCTATTTGATTCAGGATAGATGGAATTTGTTAGGATTTAGATTAGTTATGCACGGTCTTTTATCCTTCTTCTATTGTGAAATTTGACTTCCTTCATATTTTCTTGAATCAACGTACATAGAAATGCAATTTTTACTAGACGTATTGCCTTAGAACATATTAATTGTAATTACAATACATTTTTCAAACTTTTTCTGTTAAAGATGAGTTTATCTAGTTTACAATTTAGTCTCAGAAATCAATTTCTGACTTATAACGAAATGTGTAGACTTTTTTGAGTTAACGTATATAACATTCAACATTTTTATGAACTCTTTCTTTTTATGTTGGCTTTGTCTTTCAATTTGATTCGAGATAGATGAAATTTGTTAGGATTTGGATTAGTTCTGCAGGGACTTTCATCTTTCTTTTATAGTGAAATTTGACTTCCTTCATATTTTCTTGAATCAACGTACATAGAAATGCAATTTTTACTAGACGTATTGCTTTAGAACATATTAATTGTAATTACAATACATTTCTCAATTTTTTCTGTTATAGATGAGTTTATCTAGTTTACAATTTAGTCTCAGAAATCAGTTTCCGACTTATAACGAAATGTGTAGACTTTTTTGATTTAACGTATATTAAATTCAACATTTTTATGAACTCTTTCTTTTTGTGTTGGCTTTGTTTTTCTATTTGATACAAGATAGATAAAATTTGTTAGGATTTCGATTAGTTCTGCACGGTCTTTCATCCTTCTTCTATTGTGAAATTTGACTTCCTTCATATTTTCTTGAATCAACGTACATAGAAATGTAATTTTTACTAGACGTATTTCCTTAGAACATATTAATTGTAATTACAATACATTTCTCAAACTTTTTCTATTAAAGATGAGTTTATCTAGTTTGCAATTTAGTCTCAGAAATCAATTTCCAACTTATAACGAAGTGTGTAGACTTTTTTGATTTAACGTATATTAAATTCAACATTTTTATGAACTCTTTCTTTTTGTGTTGGCTTTGTCTTTCTATTTGATTCAAGATAGATGAAATTTGTTAGGATTTGGATTAGTTCTGCATGGTCTTTCATCCTTCTTCTATTGTGAAATTTGACTTCCTTCATATTTTCTTCAATCAACTTACATAGAAATGCAATTTTTACTAGACGTATTGCCTTGGAACATATTAATTGTAATTACAATACATTTTTCAAACTTTTTCTGTTAAAGATGAGTTCATCTAGTTTACAATTTAGTCTCAGAAATCAATTTCCGACTCATAACGAAGTGTGTAGACTTTTTTGAGTTAACGTATATTAAATTCAACATTTTTATAAACTCTTTCTTTTTGTGTTGGCTTTGTCTTTCTATTTGATTCAAGATAGATGAAATTTGTTAGGATTTGGATTAGTTCTGCATGGTCTTTCATCCTTCTTCTATTGTGAAATTTGACTTCCTTCATATTTTCTTAAATCAACTTACATAGAAATGCAATTTTTACTAGACGTATTGCCTTAGAACATATTAATTGTAATTACAATACATTTTTCAAATTTTTCTGTTAAAGATGAGTTTATCTAGTTTAAAATTTAGTCTCAGAAATCAATTTCCGACTTATAACGAAATGTGTAGACTTTTTTGATTTAACGTATATTAAATTCAACATTTTTATGAACTCTTTCTTTTTGTGTTGGCTTTGTTTTTCTATTTGATTCAGGATAGATGGAATTTGTTAGGATTTAGATTAGTTCTGCACGGTCTTTTATCCTTCTTCTATTGTGAAATTTGAGTTGCTTCATATTTTCTTGAATCAACGTACATAGAAATGCAATTTTTACCAGACGTATTGCCTTAGAACATATTAATTGTAATTACAATACATTTCTCAAACTTTTTCTGTTAAAGATGAGTTTATCTAGTTTACAGTTTAGTCTCATAAATCAATTTCCGACTTATAACGAAGTGTGTAGACTTTTTTGAGTTAACGTATATTAAATTCAACATTTTTATGAACTCTTTCTTTTTGTGTTGGCTTTGTCTTTCTATTTGATTCAAGATAGATGAAATTTGTTAGGATTTGGATTAGTTCTGCATGGTCTTTCAAATTTCTTCTATTGTGAAATTTGACTTGCTTCGTATATTCTTGAATAAAGTACATAGAAATGCAATTTTTACTAGACGTATTGCCTTAGAACATATTAATTGTAATTACAACACATTTTTCAAACTTTTTCTGTTAAAGATGAGTTTATCTAGTTTACAATTTAGTCTCAGAAATCAATTTCCGACTTATAACGAAATGTGTAGACTTTTTTGAGTTAACGTATATAACATTCAGCATTTTTATGAACTCTTTCTTTTTATGTTGGCTTTTTCTTTCAATTTGATTCGAGATAAATGAAATTTGTTAGGATTTGGATTAGTTCTGCATGGTCTTTCATCTTTCTTTTATAGTGAAATTTGACTTCCTTCATATTTTCTTGAATCAACGTACATAGAAATGCAATTTTTACTAGACGTACTGCCTTAGAACATATTAATTGTAATTACAATACATTTCTCAAACTTTTTCTGTTAAAGATGAGTTTATCTAGTTTACAATTTAGTCTCAGAAATCAATTTCCGACTTATAACGAAATGTGTAGACTTTTTTGAGTTAACGTATATAAATTTCAACATTTTTATGAACTCTTTCTTTTTGTGTTTGCTTTGTATTTCTATTTGATACAAGATAGATAAAATTTGTTAGGATTTGGATTAGTTCTGCATGGTCTTTCAATTTTCTTCTATTGTGAAATTTGACTTCCTTCATATTTTCTTGAATCAACGTACATAGAAATGCAATTTTTACTAGACGTATTGCCTTAGAACATATTAATTGTAATTACAATACATTTTTCAAACTTTTTCTGTTAAAGATGAGTTTATCTAGTTTACAATTTAGTTTCAGAAATCAATTTCCGACTTATAACGAAATGTGTAGACTTTTTTGATTTAACGTATATAAAATTCAACATTTTTATGAACTCTTTCTTTTTGTGTTGGCTTTGTTTTTCTATTTGATTCAAGATAGATGGAATTTGTTAGGATTTAGATTAGTTCTGCATGGTCTTTTATCCTTCTTCTATTGTGAAATTTGAGTTGCTTCATATTTTCTTGAATCAACGTACATAGAAATGCAATTTTTACTAGACGTATTGCCTTAGAACATATTAATTGTAATTACAATACATTTCTCAAACTTTTTCTGTTAAAGATGAGTTTATCTTGTTTGCAATTTAGTCTCAGAAATCAATTTCCGACTTATATCGAAATGTAGACTTTTTTGAGTTAACTTATATAAAATTAAACATTTTTATGAACTCTTTCTTTTTATGTTGGCTTTGTCTTTCTGTTTCATTCAAGATAGATGAAATTTGTTAGGATTTGGATTCGTTCTGCATGGTCTCATCCTTCTTCTATTGTGAAATTTGACTTCCTTCATATTTTCTTCAATCAACGTACAGAGAAATGCAATTTTTACTACACGTATTGCCTTGGAACATATTAATTGTAATAACAATACATTTTTCAAACTTTTTCTGTTAAAGATGAGTTTATCTAGTTTACAATTTAGTCTCAGAAATCAATTTCTGACTTATAACGAAGTGTGTAGACGTTTTTGAGTTAACGTATATTAAATTCAACATTTTTATGAACTCTTTCTTTGTGCAGGCTTTGTCTTTCTATTTGATTCAAGATAGATGAAATTTGTTAGGATTTGGATTAGTTCTGCATGGTCTTTCATCCTTATTCTATTGTGAAATTTGACTTCCTTCATATTTTCTTGAATCAACGTACATAGAAATGCAATTTTTACTAGACGTATTGCCTTAGAACATATTAATTGTAATTACAATACATTTTTCAAATTTTTCTGTTAAAGATGAGTTTATCTAGTTTAAAATTTAGTCTCAGAAATATATTTCCGACTTATAACGAAATGCGTATACTTTTTTGATTTAACGTATATTAAATTCAACATTTTTATGAACTCTTTCTTTTTGTGTTGGCTTTGTTTTTCTATTTGATTCAGGATAGATGGAATTTGTTAGGATTTAGATTAGTTCTGCACGGTCTTTCATCCTTCTTCTATTGTGAAATTTGAGTTGCTTCATATTTTCTTGAATCAACGTACATAGAAATGCAATTTTTACCAGACGTATTGCCTTAGAACA
>NW_020619270.1:0-18373 GCF_003573695.1 Papaver somniferum | reverse complement strand
ATTTGATTCAAGATAGATAAAATTTGTTAGGATTTGGATTAGTTCTGCATGGTATTTCATCCTTCTTCTATTGTGAAATTTGACTTGCTTCATATTTTCTTGAATCAACGTACATAGAAATGCAATTTTTACTAGAAGTATTGCCTTAGAACATATTAATTGTAATTACAATACATTTTTCAAACTTTTTCTGTTAAAGATGAGTTTATCTAGTTAACAATTTAGTCTCAGAAATCAATTTCCGACTTATAACGAAATTTGTAGACTTTTTTGAGTTAACGTATATAAATTTCAACATTTTTATGAACTCTTTCTTTTTGTGTTGGCTTTGTCTTTCTATTTGATTCAAGATAGATGAAATTTGTTAGGATTTGGATTAGTTCTGCATGGTCTTTCAAATTTCTTCTATTGTGAAATTTGACTTCCTTCATATTTTCTTCAATCAACGTACATAGAAATGAAATTTTTACTAGACGTATTGCCTTGGAACATATTAATTGTAATTGCAATACATTTTTCAAACTTTTTCTGTTAAAGATGAGTTTATCTAGTTTACAATTTAGTCTCAGAAATCAATTTCCGACTTATAACGAAGTGTGTATACTTTTTTAAGTTAACGTATATTAAATTCAACATTTTTATGAACTCTTTCTTTTTGTGTTGGCTTTGTCTTTCTGTTTGATTCAAGATAGATGAAATTTGTTAGGATTTGGATTAGTTCTGCATGGTATTTCATCCTTCTTCTATTGTGAAATTTGACTTCCTTCATATTTTCTTCAATCAACGTACATAGAAATGCAATTTTTAATAGACGTATTGCCTTGGAACATATTAATTGTAATTAAAATACATTTTTCAAACTTTTTCTGTTAAAGATGAGTTTATCTAGTTTACAATTTAGTCTCAGAAATCAATTTCCGACTTATAACGAAGTGTGTACACTTTTTTGAGTTAACGTATATTAAATTCAACATTTTTATGAACTCTTTCTTTTTGTGTTTGCTTTGTCTTTCTATTTGATACAAGATAGATAAAATTTGTTAGGATTTGGATTAGTTCTGCATGGTCTTTCAAATTTCTTCTATTGTGAAATTTGACTTCCTTCATATTTTCTTGAATCAACGTACATAGAAATGCAATTTTTACTAGACGTATTGCCTTAGAACATATTAATTGTAATTACAATACATTTTTCAAACTTTGTTTTGTTAAATATGAGTTTATCTAGTTTACAATTTAGTCTCAGAAATCAATTTCCGACTTATAACGAAATGTGTAGACTTTTTTGAGTTAACGTATATAAATTTCAACATTTTTATGAACTCTTTCTTTTTGTGTTGGCTTTGTCTTTCTATTTGATTCAAGATAGATGAAGTTTGTTAGGGTTTGGATTAGTTCTGCATGGTCTTTCATCCTTCTTCTATTGTGGAATTTGACTTCCTTCATATTTTCTTCAATCAACGTACATAGAAATGCAATTTTTACTAGACGTAGTGCCTTGGAACATATTAATTGTAATTACAATACATTTTTCAAACTTTTTCTGTTAAAGATGAGTTTATCTAGTTTACAATTTAGTCTCAGAAATCAATTTCCGACTTATAACGAAGTGTGTAGACTTTTTTGAGTTAACGTATATTAAATTCAACATTTTTATGAACTCTTTCTTTTTGTGTTGGCTTTGTCTTTCTATTTGATTCAAGATAGATGAAATTTGTTAGGATTTGGATTAGTTCTGCATGGTATTTCATCCTTCTGCTATTGTGAAATTTGACTTGCTTCATATTTTATTGAATCAACGTACATAGAAATGCAATTTTTACTAGACGTATTTCCTTAGAACATATTAATTGTAATTACAATACATTTTTCAAACTTTTTCTGTTAAAGATGAGTTTATCTTGTTTGCAATTTAGTCTCAGAAATCAATTTCCGACTTATAACGAAATCTGTAGACTTTTTTTAATTAACTTATATAAAATTAAACATTTTTATGAACTCTTTATGTTGGCTTTGTCTTTCTATTTGATTCAAGATAAATGAAATTTGTTAGGATTTGGATTCGTTCTACATGGTCTTTCATCCTTCTTCTATTGTGAAATTTGACTTCCTTCATATTTTCTTGAATCAACGTACATAGAAATGCAATTTTTACTAGACGTATTGCCTTGGAACATATTAATTGTAATTACAATACATTTTTCAAACTTTGTTTTGTTAAATATGAGTTTATCTAGTTTACAATTTAGTCTCAGAAATCAATTTCCGACTTATAACGAAATGTGTAGACTTTTTTGAGTTAACGTATATAAATTTCAACATTTTTATGAACTCTTTCTTTTTGTGTTGGCTTTGTCTTTCTATTTGATTCAAGATAGATGAAGTTTGTTAGGATTTGGATTAGTTCTGCATGGTCTTTCATCCTTCTTCTATTGTGGAATTTGACTTCCTTCATATTTTCTTCAATCAACGTACATAGAAATGCAATTTTTACTAGACGTAGTGCCTTGGAACATATTAATTGTAATTACAATACATTTTTCAAACTTTTTCTGTTAAAGATGAGTTTATCTAGTTTACAATTTAGTCTCAGAAATCAATTTCCGACTTATAACGAAGTGTGTAGACTTTTTTGAGTTAACGTATATTAAATTCAACATTTTTATGAACTCTTTCTTTTTGTGTTGGCTTTGTCTTTCTATTTGATTCAAGATAGATGAAATTTGTTAGGATTTGGATTAGTTCTGCATGGTATTTCATCCTTCTTCTATTGTGAAATTTGACTTGCTTCATATTTTCTTGAATCAACGTACATAGAAATGCAATTTTTATTAGACATACTGCCTTAGAACATATTAATTGAAATTACAATACATTTTTCAAACTTTTTCTGTTAAAGATGAGTTTATCTAGTTTACAATTTAGTCTTAGAAATCAATTTCCGACTTATAACGAAATGTGTAGTCTTTTATGAGTTAACGTATATAAAATTCAACATTTTTATGAACTCTTTCTTTTTATGTTGGCTTTGTCTTTCTATTTAATTCAAGATAGATGAAATTTGTTGGGATTTGGGTTAGTTCTGCATGGTCTTTCATCTTTCTTCTATTGTGAAATTTGACTTCCTTCATATTTTCTTGAATCAACGTACATAGAAATGCAATTTTTACTAGACGTATTGCCTTTGAACATATTAATTGTAATTACAATACATTTTTCAAACTTTTTCTGTTAAAGATGAGTTTATCTAGTTTACAATTTAGTCTCAGAAATCAATTTCCAACTTATATAGAAATGTTTAGACTTTTTTGAGTTAATGTATATAAAATTCAACAGTTTCATGAACTCTATCTTTTTGTGTTTGCTTTGTCTTTCTATTTGATTCAAGATAGATGAAATTTGTTAGGATTTGGATTAGTTCTGCATGGTCTTTCAAATATCTTCTATTGTGAAATTTGACTTCCTTCATATATTCTTGAATCAACGTACATAGAAATGCAATTTTTACTAGACGTATTGCCTTAGAACATATTAATTGTAATTACAATACATTTTTCAAACTTTTTCTATTAAAGATGAGTTTATCTAGTTTACAATTTAGTCTCAAAAATCAATTTCCAACTTATAAAGAAATGTGTAGACTTTTTTGAGTTAACGTATATAAAATTCAACATTTTCATGAACTCTTTATTTTTGTGTTGGCTTTGTCTTTCTATTTGATTCAAGATAGATGGAATTTGTTAGGATTTGGATTAGTTCTGCATGGTCTTTCATCCTTCTTCTATTGTGAAATTTGACTTGCTTCATATTTTCTTGAATCAACGTACATAGAAATGCAATTTTTACTAGACGTATTGCCTTAGAACATATTAATTGTAATTACAATACATTTCTCAAACTATTTCTGTTAAAGATGAGTTTATCTAGTTTACAGTTTAGTCTCAGAAATCAATTTCCGACTTGTAACGAAATGTGTAGACTTTTTTGAGTTAACGTATATAAAATAAAACATTTTTATGAACTCTTTCTTTTTATGTTGGGTTTGTCTTTCTATTTGATTCAAGATAGATGAAATTTGTTAGGATTTGGATTCGTTCTGCATGGTCTTTCATCCTTCTTCTATTGTGAAATTTGACTTCCTTCATATATTCTTGAATCAACGTACATAGAAATGCAATTTTTACTAGACGTATTGCCTTAAAACATATTAATTGTAATTACAATACATTTTTCAAACTTTTTCTGTTAAGGATGAGTTTATCTAGTTTTCAATTTAGTCTCAGAAATCAATTTCTGACTTATAACGAAGTGTGTAGACTTTTTTGAGTTAACGTATATTAAATTCATCATTTATATGATCTCTTTCTTTTTTTGCTAGCTTTGTCTTTCTATTTGATTCAAGATAGATGAAATTTGTTAGGATTTGGATTAGTTCTGCATGGTATTTCATCCTTCTTCTATTGTGAAATTTGACTTGCTTCATATTTTCTTGAATCAACGTACATAGAAATGAAATTTTTATTAGACATATTGCCTTAGAACATATTAATTGAAATTACAATACATTTTTCAAACTTTTTCTGTTAAAGATGAGTTTATCTAGTTTACAATTTAGTCTTAGAAATCAATTTCCGACTTATAACGAAATGTGTAGTCTTTTATGAGTTAACGCATATTAAATTCAACATTTTTATGATCACTTTCTTTTTGTGCTAGCTTGTCTTTCTATTTAATTCAAGATAGATGGAATTTGTTAGGATTTGGATTAGTTCTGCATGGTCTTTCATCCTTCTTCTATTGTGAAATTTGACTTCCTTCATATTTTCTTGAATCAACGTACATAGAAATGCAATTTTTACTAGACGTATTGCCTTTGAACATATTAATTGTAATTACAATACATTTTTCAAACTTTTTCTGTTAAAGATGAGTTTATCTAGTTTACAATTTAGTCTCAGAAATCAATTTCCAACTTATATAGAAATGTTTAGACTTTTTTGAGTTAATGTATATAAAATTCAACAGTTTCATGAACTCTATCTATTTGTGTTTGCTTTGTCTTTCTATTTGATTCAAGATAGATGAAACTTGTTAGGATTTGGATTAGTTCTGCATGGTCTTTCAAATATCTTCTATTGTGAAATTTGACTTCCTTCATATATTCTTGAATCAACGTACATAGAAATGCAATTTTTACTAGACGTATTGCCTTAGAACATATTAATTGTAATTAAAATACATTTTTCAAACTTTTTTTGTTAAGGATGAGTTTATCTAGTTTACAATTTAGTCTCAGAAATCAATTTCTGACTTATAACGAAGTGTGTAGACTTTTTTGAGTTAACGTATATTAACTTCAACATTTTTATGTTCTCTTTCTTTTTGTACTAGCTTTGTCTTTCTATTTGATTCAAGATAGATGAAATTTGTTAGGATTTGGATTAGTTCTGCATGGTATTTCATCCTTCTTCTATTGTGAAATTTGACTTGCTTCATATTTTCTTGAATCAACGTACATAGAAATGCAATTTTTACTAGACGTATTGCCTTAGAACATATTAATTGTAATTACAATACATTTCTCAAACTTTTTCTGTTAAAGATGAGTTTATCTTGTTTACAATTTAGTCTCAGAAATCAATTTCCGACTTATAACGAAATGTGTAGACTTTTTTGAGTTAACGCTTATAAAATTCAACATTTTTATGAACTATTTCTTTTTGTGTTGGCTTTGTCTTTCTATTTGATTCAAGATAGATGAAATTTGTTAGGATTTGGATTCGTTCTGCATGGTCTTTCATCCTTCTTCTATTGTGAAATTTGACTTCCTTCATATTTTCTTCAATCAACGTACATAGAAATGCAATTTTTACTAGACGTATTGCCTTTGAACATATTAATTGTAATTACAATACATTTTTTAAACTTTTTCTGTTAAAGATGAGTTTATCTAGTTTACAATTTAGTCTTAGAAATCAATTTCCGACTTATAACGAAATGTGTAGTCTTTTATTAGTTAACGTATATAAAATTCAACATTTTTATGAACTCTTTCTTTTTATGTTGGCTTTGTCTTTCTATTTAATTCAAGATAGATGAAATTTGTTGGGATTTGGGTTAGTTCTGCATGGTCTTTTATCTTTCTTCTATTGTGAAATTTGACTTCCTTCATATTTTCTTGAATCAACGTACATAGAAATGCAATTTTTACTAGACGTATTGCCTTAGAACATATTAATTGTAATTACAATACATTTTTCAAACTTTTTCTGTTAAAGATGAGTTGATCTAGTTTACAATTTAGTTTCAGAAATCAATTTCCGACTTATAACGAAATGTGTAGACTTTTTTGAGTTAACGTATATAAAATTAAACATTTTTATGAACTCTTTCTCTTTATGTTTGCTTTGTCTTTCCATTTGATTCAAGATAGATAAAATTTGTTAGGATTTGGATTAGTTCTGCATGGTCTTTCAAATTTCTTCTATTGTGAAATTTGACTTCCTTCATATTTTCTTGAATCAACGTACATAGAAATGCAATTTTTACTAGACGTATTGCCTTAGAACATATTAATTGTAATTACAATACATTTTTCAAACTTTGTTTTGTTAAATATGAGTTTATCTAGTTTACAATTTAGTCTCAGAAATCAATTTCCGACTTATAACGAAATGTGTAGACTTTTTTGAGTTAACGTATATAAATTTCAACATTTTTATGAACTCTTTCTTTTTGTGTTGGCTTTGTCTTTCTATTTGATTCAAGATAGATGAAATTTGTTAGGATTTGGTTTAGTTCTGCATGGTCTTTCATCCTTCTTCTATTGTGAAATTTGACTTCCTTCATATTTTCTTCAATCAACGTACATAGAAATGAAATTTTTACTAGACGTATTGCCTTGGAACATATTAATTGTAATTGCAATACATTTTTCAAACTTTTTCTGTTAAAGATGAGTTTATCTAGTTTACAATTTAGTCTCAGAAATCAATTTCCGACTTATAACGAAGTGTGTATACTCTTTTGAGTTAACGTATATTAAATTCAACATTTTTATGAACTCTTTCTTTTTGTGTTGGCTTTGTCTTTTTATTTGATTCAAGATAGATGAAATTTGTTAGGATTTGGATTAGTTCTGCATGGTATTTCATCCTTCTTCTATTGTGAAATTTGACTTCCTTCATATTTTCTTCAATCAACGTACATAGAAATGCAATTTTTAATAGATGTATTGCCTTGGAACATATTAATTGTAATTAAAATACATTTTTCAAACTTTTTCTGTTAAAGATGAGTTTATCTAGTTTACAATTTAGTCTCAGAAATCAATTTCCGACTTATAACGAAGTGTGTACACTTTTTTGAGTTAAAGTATATTAAATTCAACATTTTTATGAACTCTTTCTTTTTGTGTTGGCTTTGTCTTTCTATTTGATTCAAGATAGATGAAATTTGTTAGGATTTGGATTAGTTCTGCATGGTATTTCATCCTTCTTCTATTGTGAAATTTGACTTGCTTCATATTTTCTTGAATCAACGTACATAGAAATGCAATTTTTACTAGAAGTATTGCCTTAGAACATATTAATTGTAATTACAATACATTTTTCAAACTTTTTCTGTTAAAGATGAGTTTATCTAGTTAACAATTTAGTCTCAGAAATCAATTTCCGACTTATAACGAAATTTGTAGACTTTTTTGAGTTAACGTATATAACATTCAACATTTTTATGAACTCTTTCTTTTTATGTTGGCTTTGTCTTTCAATTTGATTCGAGATAGATGAAATTTCTTAGGATTTGGAATAGCTCTGCATGGTCTTTCAGATTTCTTTTATAGTGAAATTTGACTTCCTTAATATTTTCTTGAATCAACGTACATAGAAATGCAATTTTTACTAGACGTACTGCCTTAGGACATATTAATTGTAATTATAATACATTTCTCAAACTTTTTCTGTTAAAGATGAGTTTATCTAGTTTACAGTTTAGTCTAAGAAATCAATTTCCGACTTATAACGAAATGTGTAGACTTTTTTGAGTTAACGTATATAAAATTAAACATTTTTATGAACTCTTTCTTTTTGTGTTTGCTTTGTCTTTCTATTTGATACAAGATAGATAAAATTTGTTAGGATTTGGATTAGTTCTGCATGGTCTTTCAAATTTCTTCTATTGTGAAATTTGACTTCCTTCATATTTTCTTGAATCAACATACATAGAAATGTAATTTTTACTAGACGTATTGCCTTAGAACATATTAATTGTAATTACAATACATTTTTCAAACTTTTTCTGTTAAAGATGAGTTTATCTAGTTTACAATTTAGTCTCAGAAATCAATTTCCGACTTATAACGAAATGTGTAGACTTTTTTGAGTTAACGTATATAAAATTCAACATTTTTATGAACTCTTTATTTTTGTGTTGGCTTTGTCTTTCTATCTGATTCAAGATAGATGAAATTTGTTAGGATTTGGATTAGTTCTGAATGGTCTTTCATCCTTCTTCTATTGTGAAATTAGACTTCCTTCATATTTTCTTGAATCAACGTACATAGAAATGCAATTTTTAGTAGACGTATTGCCTAAGAACATATTAATTATAATTACAATACATTTTTCAAAATTTTTATTTTAAAGATGAGTTTATCTAGTTTACAATTTGGTCTCAGAAATCAATTTCCAACTTATAACGAAATGTGTAGACTTTTTCGAGTTAACGTATATAAAACTCAACAATTTTATGAACTCTTTCTTTTTGTGTTGGATTTGTCTTTCTATTTGATTCAATATAGATGAAATTTGTTAGGATTTGGATTAGTTCTGCATGGTCTTTCATCCTTCTTGTATTGTGAAATTTGACTTCCTTCATATTTTCTTGAATCAACGTACATAGAAATGCAATTTTCACTAGACATATTTCCTTAGAACATATTAATTGTAATTACAATACATTTTTCAAAGTTTTTCTGTTAAAGATGAGTGTCTCTAGTTTATAATTTAGTCTCAGAAATCAATTTCCGACTTATAACGAAATGTGTAGACTTTTTTGAGTTAACGTATATAAAATTTAACATTTTTATGAACTCTTTCTTTTTGCGTTGGATTTGTCTTTCTATTTGATGCAAGATAGATGAAATTTGTTAGGATTTGGATTAGTTCTGCATGGTCTTTCATCCTTCTTCTATTGTGAAATTTGACTTCCTTCATATTTTCTTGAATCAACATACATAGAAATGCAATTTTTACTAGACGTATTGCCTTAGAACATATTAATTGTAATTAAAATACATTTTTCAAACTTTTTCTGTTAAAGATGAGTTTATCTAGTTTGCAATCTAGTCTCAGAAATCAATTTCCGACTTATAACCAAATGTATAGACTTCTTTGAGTTAACGTATATAAAATTCAACATTTTTATGAACTCTTTCTTTTTGTGTTGGCTTTGTCTTTCTATTTGATTCAATATAGATGAAATTTGTTAGGATTTGGATTAGTTTTGCATGGTCATTCATCCTTCTTCTATTGTGAACTTTGACTTCCTTCATATTTTCTTGAATCAACGTACATAGAAATGCAATTTTTACTAGACGTATTTCCTTAGAACATATTAATTGTAATTACAATACATTTTTCAAACTTTTTCTGTTAAAGATGAGTTTATCTAGTTTACAATTTAGTCTCAGAAATCAATTTCCGACTTATAAGGAAATGTGTAGATTTTTTGAGTTAACGTATATAAAATTTAACATTTTTATGAACTCTTTCTTTTTGTGTTGGATTTGTCTTTCTATTTGATTCAAGATAGATGAAATTTGTTAGGATTTGGATTAGTTCTGCATGGTCTTTCATCCTTCTTCTATTGTGAAATTTGACTTCCTTCATATTTTCTTGAATCAACATACATAGAAATGCAATTTTTACTAGACGTATTGCCTTAGAACATATTAATTGTAATTACAATACATTTTTCAAACTTTTTCTGTTAAAGATGAGTTTATCTAGTTTACAATTTAGTCTCAGAAATCAATTTCCGACTTATAACGAAATGTGTAGACTTTTTTGAGTTAACGTATATAAAATTCAACATTTTTATGAACTCTTTCTTTTTGTGTTGGCTTTGTATTTCTATTTGATTCAATATAGATGAAATTTGTAAGGATTTGGATTAGTTCTGCATCGTCTTTCATCCTTCTTCTATTGTGAAATTTGACTTCCTTCATATTTTCTTGAATCAACGTACATAGAAATGCAATTTTTCTACATGTATTGCCTGAGAATATATTAATTGTAATTACAATACATTTTTCAAACTTTTTCTGTTAAAGATGAGTTTATCTAATTTACAATTTAGTCTCAGAAATCAATTTCCGACTTATAACGAAATGTGTAGACTTTTTTGAGTTAACGTATATAAAATTCAACATTTTTATGAACTCTTTCTTTTTGTGTTGGCTTTGTCTTTCTATCTGATTCAAGATAGATGAAATTTGTTAGGATTTGGATTAGTTCAGCATGGTCTTTCATCCTTCTTCTATTGTGAAATTAGACTTCCTTCATATTTTCTTGAATCAACGTACATAGAAATGCAATTTTTACTAGACGTATTGCCTAAGAACATATTAATTATAATTACAATACATTTTTCAAAAATTTTCTTTTAAATATGAGTTTATCTAGTTTACAATTTAGTCTCAGAAATCAATTTCCGACTTATAACGAAATGTGTAGACTTTTTTGAGTTAACGTATATAAAATTCAACAATTTTATGAACTCCTTCTTTTTGTGTTGGATTTGTCTTTCTATTTGATTCAAGATAGATTAAATTTGTTAGGATTTGGATTAGTTATGCATGGTCTTTCATCCTTCTTCTATTGTGAAATTTGACTTCCTTCATTTTTTCTTGAATCGACGTACATAGAAATGCAATTTTCACTAGACGTATTGCCTTAGAACATATTAATTGTAATTACAATACATTTTTCAAACTTTTTCTGTTAAAGATGAGTTTATCTAGTTTATAATTTAGTCTCAGAAATCAATTTCCGACTTATATTGAAATGTGTAGACTTTTTTGAGTTAAAGTATATAAAATTCAACATTTTTATGAACTCTTTCTTTTTGTGTTGGATTTGTCTTTCTATTTGATTCAAGATAGATGAAATTTGTTAGGATTTGGATTAGTTCTGCATGGTCTTTCATCCTTCTTCTATTGTGAAATTTTACTTCCTTCATATTTTCTTGAATCAACGTACATAGAAATGCAATTTTTACTAGACGTATTGCCTTAGAACATATTAATTGTAATTACAATACATTTTTCAAACTTTTTCTGTTAAAGATGAGTTTATCTAGTTTATAATTTAGTCTCAGAAATCAATTTCCGACTTATAACGAAATGTGTAGACTTTTTTGAGTTAACGTATATAAAATTCAACATTTTTATGAACTCTTTCTTTTTGTGTTGGATTTCTCTTTCTGTTTGATTCAAGATAGATGAAATTTGTTAGGATTTGGATTAGTTCTTCATGGTCTTTCATCCTTCTTCTATTGTGAAATTTGACTTCCTTCATATTTTCTTGAATCAACGTACATAGAAATGCAATTTTTACTTGACGTATTGCCTTAGAACATATTAATTGTAATTACAATACATTTTTCAAACTTTTTCTGTTAAAGATGAGTTTATCTAGTTTACAATTTAGTCTCAGAAATCAATTTCCGACTTATAACGAAATGCGTAGACTTTTTTGAGTTAACTTATATAAAATTCAACATTTTTATGAACTCTTTCTTTTTGTGTTGGATTTGTATTTCTATATGATTCAAGATAGATGAAATTTGTTAGGATTTGGGTTAGTTCTGCATGGTCTTTCATCGTTCTTCTATTGTGAAATTTGACTTCCTTCATATTTTCTTGAATCAACGTACATAGAAATGCAATTTTGACTAGACATATTGCTTTAGAACATATTAATTTTAATTACAATACATTTTTCAAACTTTTTTTTGTCAAAGATGAGTTTATCTAGTTTACAATTTAGTCTCAGAAATCAATTTCCGACTTATAACGAAGTGTGAAGACTTTTTTGAGTTAACGTATATTAAATTCAATATTTTTATGAACTCTTTGTTTTTGTGTTGGATTTGTCTTTCTATTTGATTCAAGATATATGAAATTTGTTAGGATTTGGATTAGTTCTGCATGGTCTTTCATCCTTCTTCTATTGTGAAATTTGACTTCCTTCATATTTTCTTGAATCAACATACATAGAAATGCAATTTTTACTAGACGTATTGCCTTAGAACATATTAATTGTAATTACAATACATTTTTCAAACTTTTTCTGTTAAAGATGAGTTTATCTAGTTTACAATTTAGTCTCAAAAATCAATTTCCGACTTATAACGAAATGTGTAGACTTTTTTGAGTTAACTTATATAAAATTCAACATTTTTATGAACTCTTTATTTTTGTGTTGGCTTTGTCTTTATATCTGATTCAAGATAGATGAAATTTGTTAGGATTTGGATTAGTTCTGAATGGTCTTTCATCCTTCTTCTATTGTGAAATTAGACTTCCTTCATATTTTCTTGAATCAACGTACATAGAAATGCAATTTTTACTAGACGTATTGCCTAAGAACATATTAATTATAATTACAATACATTTTTCAAAATTTTTATTTTAAAGATGAGTTTATCTAGTTTACAATTTAGTCTCAGAAATCAATTTCCGACTTATAACGAAATGTGTAAACTTTTTCGAGTTAAAGTATATAAAACTCAACAATTTTATGAACTCTTTCTTTTTGTGTTGGATTTGTCTTTCTATTTGATTCAATATAGATGAAATTTGTTAGGATTTGGATTAGTTCTGCATGGTCTTTCATCCTTCTTGTATTGTGAAATTTGACTTCCTTCATATTTTCTTGAATCAACGTACATAGAAATGCAATTTTCACTAGACATATTTCCTTAGAACATATTAATTGTAATTACAATACATTTTTCAAAGTTTTTCTGTTAAAGATGAGTTTCTCTAGTTTATAATTTAGTCTCAGAAATCAATTTCTGACTTATAACGAAATGTGTAGACTTTTTTGAGTTAACGTATATAAAATTTAACATTTTTATGAACTCTTTCTTTTTGTGTTGGATTTGTCTTTCTATTTGATGCAAGATAGATGAAATTTGTTAGGATTTGGATTAGTTCTGCATGGTCTTTCATCCTTCTTCTATTGTGAAATTTGACTTCCTTCATATTTTCTTGAATCAACATACATAGAAATGCAATTTTTACTAGACGTATTGCCTTAGAACATATTAATCGTAATTAAAATACATTTTTCAAACTTTTTCTGTTAAAGATGAGTTTATCTAGTTTAAAATCTAGTCTCAGAAATCAATTTCCGACTTATAACCAAATGTATAGACTTCTTTGAGTTAACGTATATAAAATTCAACATTTTTATGAACTCTTTCTTTTTGTGTTGGCTTTGTCTTTCTATTTGATTCAATATAGATGAAATTTCTTAGGATTTGGATTAGTTTTGCATGGTCATTCATCTTTCTTCTATTGTGAAATTTGACTTCCTTCATATTTTCTTGAATCAACATACATAGAAATGCAATTTTTAGTAGACGTATTTCCTTAGAACATATTAATTGTAATTACAATACATTTTTCAAACTTTTTCTGTTAAAGATGAGTTTATCTAGTTTACAATTTAGTCTCAGAAATCAATTTCCGACTTATAAGGAAATGTGTAGACTTTTTTGAGTTAACGTATATAAAATTCAACATTTTTATGAACTTTTTTTTTTGTGTTGGCTTTGTCTTTCTATTTGATTCAAGATAGATGATATTTGTTAGGATTTGGATTAGTTCTGTATGGTCTTTCATCCTTCTTCTATTGTGAAATTTGACTTCCTTCATATTTTCTTGAATCGACGTACATAGAAATGCAATTTTTACTAGACGTATTGCCTTAGAACATATTAATTGTAACTACAATACATTTTTCGAACTTTTTCTGTTAAAGATGAGTTTATCTAGTTTACAATTTAGTCTCAGAAATCAATTTCCGACTTATAACGAAATGTGTAGACTTTTTTGAGTTAACGTATATAAAATTCAGCATTTTAATGAACTCTTTCTTTTTATATTGGCTTTGTTTTTCTATTTGATTCAAGATATATGAAATTTGTTAGGATTTGGATTAGTTTTGCATGGTCTTTCATCTTTCTTCTATTGTGAAATTTGACTTCCTTCATATTTTCTTGAATCAACGTACATAGAAATGCAATTTTTACTAGACGTATTGCCTTAGAACATATTAATTGTAATTACAATACATTTTTCAAACTTTTTCTGTTAAAGATGAGTTTATATAGTTTACAATTTAGTCTCAGAAATCAATTTCCGACTTATAACGAAATGTGTAGACTTTTTTGAGTTAACGTATATAAAATTCAACATTTTTATGAACTCTTTCTTTTTGTGTTGGCTTTGTCTTTCTATCTGTTTCAAGATAGATGAAATTTGTTAGGACTTGGATTAGTTCTGCATGGTCTTTCATCCTTCTTCTATTGTGAAATTAGACTTCCTTCATATTTTCTTGAATCAACGTACATAGAAATGCAATTTTTACTAGACGTATTGCCTAAGAACATATTAATTATAATTACAATACATTTTTCAAAAATTTTCTTTTAAAGATGAGTTTATCTAGTTTACAATTTAGTCTCAGAAATCAATTTCCGACTTATAACGAAATGTGTAGACTTTTTTGAGTTAACGTATATAAAATTCAACAATTTTATGAACTCTTTTTTTTTGTGTTGGATTTGTCTTTCTATTTGATTCAAGATAGATGAAATTTGTTAGGATTTGGATTAGTTCTGCATGGTCTTTCATCCTTCTTCTATTGTGAAATTTGACTTCCTTCATATTTTCTTGAATCAACGTACATAGAAATGCAATTTTCACTAGACGTATTGCCTTAGAACAAGTGGCTTTCATGAAGGGAAGGAATATCCATGAGAATATTAGTTTAGCTTCGGAGATGGTGAATGAATTGCACATCAAAAGGAAGGACGGTAATTTGGGTTTGAAGCTTGATATCTCTCAGGCTTTTGATACTGTGAGCTGGTCTTTTGTTCTTGAAGTTTTTAGAAGGTATGGTTTTTCTGGAGATTGGTGCTCTTGGATTTGGAAAATTCTGAATTCGGCGCGTATTTCTATTCTTCTTAATGGTAGTCCGGAGGGTTACTTCAAGATTAATAGGGGTTTACGGCAGGGGGACCCTCTTTCTCCTCTTATTTTTGTTTTGATTGAGGATGTGCTTAGCCGCAACATCCCTAAACTCTTTCAGACTAAGGATATGTCTTATATGGTTAAGCGTAAGGGTATTGCTCCAACTCATTTATTTTTTGCTGATGATATTATGATTTTTTGCAAGGGAAATATGAAGAGTGTGAAGAATTTGGTGAAACTTTTGGAGAATTACCAGCAAGCATCAGGCCAGAGGGTTTGTAGGGAGAAGAGCAAGATTTACTTTGGTGGTGGGACTTTGAGTAAGCGTCAGACCATTGCTACATTCTTGGGTATGGCAATTTCTAACTTTCCTGATAGGTATTTGGGAGTTAAGGTGATGCCGGGAGTGGTAAAGTATAGTCGCATCAGCAACGTTGTTGATAATTTGAGGGATCAACTTTAGGTTCTGAAAGGTAAGATGTTATCTTTTCAAGATAGAGTTGTGCTTGTTAAGAATGTTCTTTCGAGCTATTCCATTCATAACATGGCTGTGTACAAATGGCCGGTAAAATTCACTCTTCAATGTGAGCGTGTGATTCATAATTTTCCGTGGTCGGGTGATTCTAATCTTTCTAGAGCTTTTGTAGTAGGTTTTGATAAGATTTGTAGTCCTTTAAAGGAAGGTGGTCTTGGGATCACTAGCCTAAGGACTATGAATAAAGCTTTGCTGATGAAATTATGGTGGTCTATAAAATCTTCTCGTAAGAGGTGGGCTCGGTTTTTGGAAGCCAAATTCACTTGTAGGGATGGTCGTATTAAGATGGAGGGGGTGAAATCTTCTATTCTTCCTGGTATTCGTTGGGTTCATAAGGAGATGGTGAATAACACGAAGTGTTTCATTGGTGATGGTAGGGATACTTCTTTATTCTTTGATATTTGGTATGGAAATACAACCTTAGCTAGTGTTTTAAATCGCACGAACTTAGACAGATCAGCTCGTGTATGTGATATTATTGTGCAAGGTGATTGGCAAATTCAAGGAGTTCATTTTCAGCTCCTATTAAGTGCTGGTGCGGTGCAACAAGATTTACCAAAAATTCATATGGGAGTGGATAGGCGTTTTGGATGCCTGATTTACATGGTAAATTTTCTGTCAAGGCGGCAAGGGAGTTGATTAGGAAGAAATATCCTATTTTGAGGGAGGCGGGGCTGTTATGGAAGAGGGTAGTGCATCCTTCATTGGCGGCTCAGAACTGGAAGTTTATTCGTGGTTCTTGTGCAACTCTTGATAAGGTACGCAGCAGGTTCAAATTTCATCTTGCATCTAAATGTAATGTGTGTCAGATTGAGGGGGAGTCTCTCCAACATATTCTTTGGAGCTGTAATTTTGCGCGTCAAGCTTGGGAGTGGATTGAAGGTATTTTCAAAATTAAACCTCATTATGATATTATTTCTTCTTACCAAGAGGCAAAAAATCATAGTGGTATTGTTAAGGATTTGTGGTTGGTAGTGAATTTGGTTGTGCGTTCAGAATTATGGTTCACTAGAAACAAAAAGGTGTATGAAAAGAAGAACCCTTGTTGGTCTTTATTTCAAAAACGTGTTTTTAATTTGATGCAAGAATATTCAGTTCGTATGAAGAGTTATATGCATAATTCTTTGGAAGACTTGAGAATTCTGGAGTTTTTTCGAGTTCGGCATAGAAAGGTGAAGTTTACTGATCCCAAGGAGTGTTTTTGGTTTCCTCCTAATACTAATGAATTGCTTTTGTGCACGGATGGTGCCTCAAGAGGTAATCCAGGGGTGGCGGGAGCTGGTGTTGTTGCAAGGAATGCAAATTGTGAAGTGGTTGGTGCAATGTGTATTGGATTGGGAGTTACTTCTATTTATTTGGCTGAATTGTATGGTATTATTGTGGGTATGGAGTGGGCAGTTCTGTGGGGATATGCTTGCATTGTTATTAGATCAGATTCTACAACTGTGTTGAAGGCGTTGGAAGAAGATAACGTTCCTTGGTTTGCTAGGCAAAGATGGATGGAGGTAAAAGGTTTATATGGTTCAATTCGTTTTGAATATTCCTTTAGAGAGGCAAACTTTGCAGCTGATGCTATGGAAAAACGAGGTTGCTTATTAGAGGATGGGGTTGGTTTTCACTTTGAAGGTCGCCCAGTTTTCTTAAGTTCAATTGAATCTCCAAATGTAATTTATTATCGTTTTAAATAGGTTTTAGGAGTTTTTGGGGTCACTCTGATCTCTTTTCTCCTATTTCTATCTTGTAAATATCTTATCTATATAATTTTTTTGACTTAGCAAAAAAAAATTGCCTTAGAACATATTAATTGTAATTACAATACATTTTTCAAACTTTTTCTGTTAAAGATGAGTTTATCTAGTTTATAATTTAGTCTCAGAAATCAATTTCCGACTTATAATGAAATGTGTAGACTTTTTTGAGTTAACGTATATAAAATTCAACATTTTTATGAACTCTTTCTTTTTGTGTTGGATTTGTCTTTCTATTTGATTCAAGATAGATGAAATTTGTTAGGATTTGGATTAGTTCTGCATGGTCTTTCATCCTTCTTCTATTGTGAAATTTGACTTCCTTCATATTTTCTTGAATCAACGTACATAGAAATGCAATTTTTACTAGACGTATTGCCTTAGAACATATTAATTGTAATTACAATAAATTTTTCAAACTTTTCCAGTTAAAGATGAGATTATCTAGTTTACAATTTAGTCTCAGAAATCAATTTCCGACTTATAACCAAATGTGTAGACTTTTTTGAGTTAACGTATATAAAATTCAACATTTTTATGAACTCTTTCTTTTTGTGTTGGCTTTGTCTTTCTATTTGATTCAATATAGATGAAATTTGTTAGGATTTGGATTAGTTTTGCATGGTCTTTCATCCTTCTTTTATTGTGAAATTTGACTTCCTTCATATTTACTTGAATCAACGTACATAGAAATGCAATTTTTACTAGACGTATTGCCTTAGAACATATTAATTGTAATTACAATACATTTTTCAAACTTTTTCTATTAAAGATGAGTTTATCTAGTTTACAATTTAGTCTCAAAAATCAATTTCCAACTTATAA
>NW_020619269.1:0-517 GCF_003573695.1 Papaver somniferum | reverse complement strand
CGGATTTCAAAGTAGCACGATCTAATTTAAAAATCTCTCCCAATTGAGCACGTCTAGCATATTTTTTCACGGCAGCAGGATCACTATAACTGACTCCATTCAGTTCACCGCCATAGAACTCAACAGTTACACCTACCTGTTCGACACTACTTGGATTCTGCCCTTCTAAAAGGAACATCGGCTCTCACAATTCCATCTCCGTCTACCAAAACTACTGGAAATGTTTCAAAAAAAGTAGGCATGCGACGTATAAAAATCTCATGGCCTTCTTTATCTCTAAAGATACAACGGCTATTCCATCCCCGCTGTCCATTGAACCCGCTCGGAATAATCCCCCATTTGGCTGGATTATTACCAATGTAATCATAAAAAGCCAATTTTTTCGGGAATTTTAGACCAAGCTTCTGATGCACTCTGATTTTCGGCTAGCCCGGCGCTAACCCTGCGATATATTTCTTGCTGGAAATATCCTTGGTCCCATTGATAACGAGTAGGACCAAATAATTCGATCGGGGTT
>NW_020619268.1:0-286 GCF_003573695.1 Papaver somniferum | reverse complement strand
TTTTAACTTGATAAATAATTTATTTAAGAGTTTTATTTATGGAAAAATTATCTTTTTTTTGTGTTTAATTGTTTTACAAGAAACAAAACTCGTTTTATAAGAAAAAACCTAAACCTAACTTGATTTGAAATTTAATTTTCCTATAAATACAAACTCGAAAAATACATGTTTCGACCCATGCCCATGCGCGTGTACCAAGCACCAAGTCCCTATCTACTTGAAATTATTTTTTCCAAGTTTTTTAACTTGATAAATAATTTATTTAAGAGTTTTATTTATGGAAAAA
>NW_020619267.1:0-548 GCF_003573695.1 Papaver somniferum | reverse complement strand
GTTTAAAAATAAAAATAAAAATGTCCCAAAATTAATGTCCAAAGTCCATAAAAAAAAAACAAAAGAAAAGAAAGTCTGAAAAAAAAATTACAAAAATAAAAATGTCTCTCTTTTTTTTTTCTCTCTTTTTATCAAAAAATAAAAAAAAAATCTTCTTCTTTCGTTCCTATAGCTTTGCTTTTCGCTCCCAAACTTTAAGTAAATCACCACAAGCTTTGGAAAAATTGTCTTTCGCTCCAATCTTCAAAAATCTGCAAGGAAACAAGAAAAACCCAAAAAACGTAAAGAAGAACAAAAATAATAAAAAAAATCTAAAAAAAAATGCTAACTAAACACAGGTCCGCGTCGGCGGCGCCAAAAATTTGATGGTTTTTCAAATAGTGATTGTAGTAGTGGTAAAAACTGGGTCATTTCAGACTTGTGAAGAAAACAATTTTTTATAGATTTAAATTAAACGGGCAACTAAATAAAATAATTCAAAGTTTTGGAGAAAAATACCAAGACTAGGATTCCACCATTGACCAAATAAATAGTAAACTCTAAATAAT
>NW_020619266.1:0-527 GCF_003573695.1 Papaver somniferum | reverse complement strand
AGTACTGGTTAAATTGGTGATGGGGTTGGCTGTGAAAAAATGAACGGTGGTGGTGATGGCAGTGCTAAATACGGCGGTGGTTAAGGAAAGAATGGTGGTGGTGGTGGTGGTGGAAAGAATGGCCTCGGAGGCAATACTGTGGGTGTGGGTGTGGGTGGTATGGCAAAGGTGATGTTGTCGGTGACAATGGTAGGGGTGAAAATAAAAATAGAAATGAAGAGGATAGTGAAGGAATTGATTTTTAAATTTAAGGGTATTTTGGACTTTTCATGGCCCAAAGACTACCACCAAAATCAATTTCCGGGACTCCCTCTTACGGGCCTTCCGGTCGATCGGCCCAATAATTTCTATGTTCAAAAAACAAGACCAGTTAAATAGAGAAAAAACGCGTGTTTCATGTGAAATGCAAATCTTTGTTGTTCGCTTATGCTATCAGACAACGATGGACATCTGAAATGCGTCTCTACCTTTTTGAATTTGTCACTTCCTTCCTATCCATTTGGAGTTCGTTAGGGGGAGATGTACTT
>NW_020619265.1:0-1735 GCF_003573695.1 Papaver somniferum | reverse complement strand
CGAAATTCAACAGCAGATTCTGTTTACAAACCCTAATTATCAACATCTCTTCCATCCACTGAGTTCGAAGGCAACAACTCCAATTCTTCACTGTAAACTCTAAATTGAGGAAAACCCATCTCAATTTCAGCCTCAATTACTTCTTCAGTTCAATCAAATTTCCATCTACAATATCTTCTCAAACCCTAGATCACCTTCAACAACACCTCCAACCCATGAAAATCACCAGTTCTAACAACTTCGAACCCTAATTCTTCTGTTATTGAACTCCTTTCATAATTCTGCTCGATCTCTCAGTAATGGTTGTGCCTCCAGTTTCTTCTCTCTTTTTACTTCATTGATTTCAGACGATGGAATGATTAGGGATGTAAGAGAATTCTTGTTTTAGGGTTGTAAATAAATTTGGATTTAGACACCCCAACTGATAAGAACCACCCAGCTGGTATTCCCCTTAGCCTCAGCTGGTCTGTGTTTAACACTCCTTCAAACAGGGTTGCCCCTTAACCTTGACCAGGCTCCCAATAATGACATCCTAAGAAATTTCCTTTTTGCCCTTTCGGCTCAATTTGGGTGATTTCTTCTTCTTTTTCTCCGTACGACTCCAGAGTACCTAATAACTCAAAAACATGCGTAAAATACATAATTTACAAGAAAAATAGCAGAGAAATCATAAACAATAGATAATAAATAGGATGTATTTTACACCCTATCAGCTATGAAATCGTAATTATCTTGCTTGACAACCCTATAGTTCATATCCAAGTATTTATCCATCGCTTCTTGCATTATAGCTACGGGTTCCTCTTTTTCTTCTGTAACTTCCGCTGCCTATTTAGTGTTCTTCTCGGCGCTCGCTGCCTTCATAAGTTTTCTCAACTGTTGCTCTCTGCGTATGTGGTCTTCCAACTCCTTCTGCATCTCTTTAAGGGAAGGTTGTACCGATGGTGTTTCCTCGACTTCCTGTTTCTCATCGCGCACGTCGTCTGGATTTCTCGCTTGTGTGATGGGCTCTGATACTATCCCTACTCTTTCTCCTTCTGTGTTGAGTTGCAGGATGTTCGGTGGATTCTCTATTGCGCTTGGGTTAGCGCTTCCTACCTGTGTCATGGTTAGCTAGGCACGAGCCTCCAGGTGTGTTCGCCAAATGTTGAGGGGTGAATTTAGGTTTGAGGTTCTACCCGTCCTAGCTAACCAAATGACCTCACTTTGCAAAGAATAGTAAGAGAGAAAGTTGTCTTTCCATTGTACCTTGTTCTTCTTTATATAGACTTTCCAAAAGCCCCTTCATTTTATGACATCATGCCATGTGTCCTAAACTTCTTTAATTACTACTAATGTCATTCCTTCTCTAATAAATACCCCTTCTTTCCTATTAATTCCTCCCTTGTCCTTTCCTTCTAATAGACACTTTCTTGGTGGACTTGGGCTTTAGTCCCTATTTATGGTGGATTTTTAGCAAGGGCTAAAATCGAAAAATCATGATACTGCATGTTTCTGACCCAGTTTCAGGAACGCATATGACGATTCGTGTTTTACGATCCGTGAGCCGTTTCACGATCTCTGATCGAGTACCTCTCAGAGCTACGATGAATATGATTCTCGAAAGGCCCACTTGCTGAGCGTTCGATGCTACACATTTCATTGTGCCTCTCTATGTAGAAGAAAGATTGGGCGATCCTCCATACATAATTATTTGTTTAGAGGGCAAAACGCCTTCAAGACGTCGGAGACACTC
>NW_020619264.1:0-726 GCF_003573695.1 Papaver somniferum | reverse complement strand
TTAAATGTACCAGTTTTTGTATATTATTAGATGTTTTAAACAGTTTCTAGCATTCCCGGTGACATATATCAATACTTTAATTTTAGAGGACTAATAGTTATTGATAACAAGCCTACTATGAAACTAAGCATTCACCTATACTTATATGTATTCTTTTGAACCATCCTCTTAAATGTACCGGTTTTTGTATATTATTAGATGTTTTAAACAGTTTCTTCCGTTCCAGGTGACATCTATTAATTCTTTAATTTTAGAGGACTATGAGTTATTGATAACAAGTCTACTATGAAACAAAGCATTCACCTATAATTCATACTAGTGTTTTGAACCTTCCTATTAAATGTACCCGTTTTTTTATATTATTAGATGTTTTAAACAGTTTTTAGCGTTCCATGTGACATCTATTAATTCTTTAATTTTAGAGGACTATGAGTTATTGATAACAAGCCTACATGAAACTAAGCAGTCACCTATACTTCTGTGTATTATTTTGAACTTTCCTCTAAAATATACCAGTTTTTGTATATTATTTGATGTTTTAAATAGTTTCTAGCATTCCAGGTGACATCTATCAATAATTTAATTTTAGAGGACTAATAGTTATTGATAACAAGCCTACTATGAAAGTAAGCATTCACCTATACTTCTGTGTAGTCTTTTGAACCTTCCTCTTAAATATACCAGTTTTTTTATATTATTAGATGTTTTAAACAGTTTTTAGCGTTC
>NW_020619263.1:0-967 GCF_003573695.1 Papaver somniferum | reverse complement strand
GATTCCTGTCAACAATTATGTGACCAAATTTCTTCCATATTTTCTCATACAAGCCTGCATATCCAATGGGAACGTGGAACCCACCAACTAGTTCATGATACGGGAGTGATGCATCGAATGGAGGACCAAAAACAACTCCTGCACTTGGATATTCATGCACTACTATACGATTCTCAGTTACTGAGGCGGCTTCTGCAATCAAGACAACAGTTTCTTCAGTATCCTCTACTGGTGGCTCGGTTTCTTCTGTCACTGAAGCGGCAATAATCGGGGTTTCCATAACTTCAGTGACAACCTTCTCATCGAATGGAGGACCAAAAACAACTCCTGCACTTGGATATTCAATCGATTCTTCTCAGTCGAGTTCGATGAATTTGTAAATAAAAATTGATTATTCAACTAATATCAATATGGACTATACATGTTAATCATTGAAGATTCATCAGAACTTATGAACTCTGATGGGACAAGAAATAGGAAGATGGTGGTGACGGTGGTGGAGATCTGAGAAATGGTGTGGGGAGGCGACAAACCCAAGTTTAACACGTGAAAATTTAATACGTGGAAAAATATATTGGAATGATGTTTCAAAACTTGAAGAAAAATGATAGCTTTAGTTTTTGTGTGGCCATGCGTGGAAAAAATTGATGGGAAAAATAGTAAAATGACAACCTATGAGTTTAGTTATAAGGAAACCGGCTTATTATTTTGACATACCCAAAAATGGGAACCTTGCCTATTTTTTAGAAAGGGATGACTGTACTACATAATTGTAGGCTGTGTCTTGCACAGTTGCACTTCTATATGGACACGAGCGAAGAATAATTTTTCTCACATTTATTTGGAGTGAAACATTGTGGTTTTTTACCTGCATTAATTGCGTTGTCTTATACTAACTATTATGTGAGGGAATATTCCCCTTTTTACTTGTGATGAGTGGAAGCTGTTTTATTCACATCAGTGCCCA
>NW_020619262.1:0-280 GCF_003573695.1 Papaver somniferum | reverse complement strand
CTGATGCTGTTGACGCTGCTGAAAATAAGTCTTCCCTGGAGAGTCTGTTCTTCGTGTTCTTGAAGCTTTTTAATGGCAGCAGCAGCAGCAGGTGAACATTGCTGTTTTTCCTTCTTCTTCGCTCCTCCTGGCTCTGGATAGACCCCAAACTCTTCATCGCCCTCCTCTGACATAAAACCAACTATTTATAGGCTTTAAATCCCCTTGAAAATCGATCAAACCCCTTGGAAATCTCCATTATTCTTTACGGGTTGTTTGAAGAATAATCTTCTTCTTGTTG
>NW_020619261.1:0-696 GCF_003573695.1 Papaver somniferum | reverse complement strand
CATCAAGAATCCCTAGGACTAAGCATGTTCCATCAAACAAAATCACAAGTAATTAATTGAAATCATAAATCAATTAAAATCGGTGCAAAAAGTGAATTAAGAATTATTTAAATAACCACATGGCTGAAAAACAGCTTCCTCCATCATCCCAGTATTGGGGTTTAGCTACTCATAATAATCATGTTCTCAAAATACATACTTGATGCTCAAAATATGATTAAAAGAGTGAAAAATATAAAACAGTGAAACTACGACCCTCTATAAGCGTCCAGAGAAGAACGATACCAGAGAACTGCAGTAAAAGAACGACACTCCGCTGCTGCTGTTGATGCTGCTGAAAACAAGTCTGCCCTGGTGAGTCTGTTCTTCGTGTTCTTCGAGCTTTGTTAATGGCAGCAGCAGCAGCAGGTACAATTCCTGCAACTCCTCCTGCGCCTCTCTGCTGGCCTCCAAATAGACCCCTAACTCTTCATCCCCCTTCTCTGACATAAAAACAACTATTTATAGGCTTTAAATCCCCTTGAAACTCGATCAAACCCCTTGGAAATCTCCATTATTCTTTACGGGTTGTTTGAAGAATAATCTTCTTCTTGTTGCGTTACAGGCTGTCTCTAGCTATTCTCTCGTCTCAAATATCTTCTAGGACTTTTACCCAACTGTTTTGATGTATATCCCACGCAAGATATCCCATAAATC
>NW_020619260.1:0-324 GCF_003573695.1 Papaver somniferum | reverse complement strand
ACCACAGTGATTGTGTTGATACTCACTGGACCTAGGGGTGTAAATTGGGCCGGGCCGGGCATCCCGACCTATTTATTAAATGGGACGGTATAGGGCGGGCCGGAACATCTCTTATCCATGAAATTAAAAGGGCCGGGCGGGCAGGGTTATTTATCTATAGTTAGTACCCATGACCTACCCAAGCCTGTTTTGTAATTTGGGCTCGGGCGGGTAGGGCTGGGAGGGCCTTGAATATTACAAACAAATATATATATTATACATATATATTGTTAAAAATAAAAAGAAAGTAGTAATAATACACAAGTTTTACTTAAAATTAATAAT
>NW_020619259.1:0-401 GCF_003573695.1 Papaver somniferum | reverse complement strand
CCCTTCAAATCCGGCATCCAAAAAAAAAAATCTGGTCCATGACGCAACCTGGGAAGAGTAGCGAGATTAACTCAATCCCGTAAAAAATTGTCACCGTGAGTATTATTGATAAACCAATCCCCATCCACAATTATTTTACTCACTTTTGCTGACCTATCCAAGTTCTGATCTCCTAAAATATCAGCGATAGAAATGGTACCAACCAGATATCAAAATAAAGAGACGTGGATCTCCCATCATTAATCAAAGATTTAGTATTTTGATCAACCATTCTATCAACCCAACGAACACCAGGCAGAATAGTAGATTTTATCCCATAATCCTTCACTCTACCGTCCCTACAAGTGTATTTAGCTTCTAAGAACCGAACCCATTTCTTATGTGATCTTTTGATATTCCAC
>NW_020619258.1:0-735 GCF_003573695.1 Papaver somniferum | reverse complement strand
ACCCAGGGACGGTTTCATGACTCCATGGTCGGTCCCTCGCCTCGTCATAATTAATTAGGTTTTCTCACCTAAGGCTCAGACGAGCATTTTTTGAATAAATGATTAAACCAGCATTTAATCATTCTTCCACCAACAAATCGTCAACTCTTCAGGAGTTCTTTGTATTTGCTTACGTGAGCATATGGACACTACATGGTTGATCCACGGTCCCATGTAGTCGCTCCCTCCTTCGTCTCATGGTTGAAATTCTGACAACCATGAATTGATCATCAATTGATCAAATTAGGGTTTCTGAATCCAAGGATCATCATTCCAGATTCCAACCTTAATAATTTTACGACGGCCTCATGGTTATTAATTTCATTAACTATGCTCGGTTCAACGACCGGTATTCTAATTAATATTTTGGTACGCTGCCAATAATCCATCAGATGAGCAACACATGCTCAGACGATCAAATATCCAACAATTCATCACATGAGCAGCACTTGCTCAGATGAGGAATATTTGCTCAATATTGGTTCAAAAATCAATATTTAATGATCCATTGAATGAGCAATACTTGCTCACTTCATCGTAAGAACTATACCTCTGTCTCATGACATGTTCAATTCATGAATTTCAGAACATCATGTTCAACTCAGCAACTACATGGACTCATCGTCCCATCAAACCACGAAGTCATCAATTGACTAACATACCACGAGACGTCAATCGTGTCACTTTGGGGGGATA
>NW_020619257.1:0-715 GCF_003573695.1 Papaver somniferum | reverse complement strand
AAAAAGCTCTGAAAAAGCTTTAAGTTAATAATATATTTCGTAGCACTGGTATCTACTGGCCAGGGGATTCGTTAAAGCCAACTAAAAGTAACTTAATTCTTTATAAAGAATGATACTATCCAAATTCCCTACAATAATTAAGGTTATCTTTGAATGTTTCCTAAAAACCCTAAAAAAAACTAAAGAGCCCTGAGAAACTCAAAAAATCTCAGGAAGACTCCAAAAAGCTTTGAAAAGCTTGAATTTAATAATACTTCGTAGCACTGGGATCTACAAGCTATGAGATTCGATAAGGAATGATAATAATAAATCCCTACAATAGTGAAGATCAACTTTGAATGTTTTCTAAAAAGCGTTGAAAACTATAAAAAAACCCTGAAAACTCAAAAAAGCCCTAAAATATCTAAAGAGCTCTGAAAAATCGAAAGAGCACTGAAAAACTCTAAAAAGCTCTGCAAAAGCTTTAAGTTAATTATATTACGTAGCACTAGTATATACTAGCCAGGGGATTCGTTAAAGCCAACTGAAAGTAACTTAGTTCTTTATAATGAATGATTCTAACAAAATTCCTTACAATAATGAGGATTATCTTTGGATATTTCCTAAAAACCATAAAAACACGAAAGAGCCTTGAAAAAGCTCAGTAAGACTCCAAAAAGTTTTGAAAAGCTTAAATTTAATAATACTCCGTAGCACTGGGATTTACAAGCTAGGA
>NW_020619256.1:0-577 GCF_003573695.1 Papaver somniferum | reverse complement strand
GTGCTTGAATATGGTGTGACTTGGTGTGTCTTAAGAGTGTGCGTCAGAATATGGTTTGCCATAACATGATATGTCCAAAACCAGGTGTTGTGCGTCAGAATATGGTGTGTCGTAACATAGTGCGTCAGAATATGGTGTGCCATAACAAGGTGTTGTGTGTCAGAACGTGGGTGTGCCATAACATGATATGTCCAGAACCAGATGTTGAGTGTCAGAATGTGGTGTGCCATAACATAGCTCGTCGGAAGAGGGTGTGCCATAACATGATATGTCTAGTACAATTTGTGCTTGAATATGGTGTGACTTGGCGTGCCATAAGATTGTGCAACAAAACGTGGTATGCCATAATATAGTGCGTCGGAATATGGTGTGCTATAACTTGATATGTCTAGAACAGGTGGTGTGTGTTAGAATGTGCTGTGCCATAACATAATGCGTCGGAATATGGTGTGCCATAGCATGATATGTCCAGAAAAAGGTGTGCTTGAATATGGTATGACTTGGTGTGCCATAAGATTGTGCGTCAGAATATGGTGTGCCATAATATGGTATGTCCAAAACCAGGTGATTTGTGTCA
>NW_020619255.1:0-1068 GCF_003573695.1 Papaver somniferum | reverse complement strand
ATGATCAGTACTATTGTCTACCCACTGTTCCAAACAGTCTTCCGGATATCCACTCGTAAGTGGTGTGACACTTAGGCCAGGCAAACTCACAGTACTTGAACAAGCTCAACTCGATTCGCACGGTAACTGACAAAGCAGTTACAAACTCTTTCCGCAAAAGTTGGCCTACTCTCCAAATTTAAGCTTTCCATTAAAGGAAATACTCTCCAATGAGTCCAATCCGCACAAGTCCCTAGAGTTTTCTCGGAACTTGCTCTGATACCAACTTTGACGGACCGTAAAATTACGCCTTTGGCGCGTTCCACCGCATGCCATAACTTCCTTGGTGCGCTATGATGAAGCTACGATCCGGGCCTTTAAAGATAGGAAAATGCACGCACATTTACCTTTGAAAGCATGATATTGTAGCATGATGCAGCTAACTTAGCTTCCGCACCGTTCCAACTTACCCTTGTTCTGCGAAGGGTTTTATTAAGTAAACCAAAAACTTTCCTAAAACGGAAAAAATGGCTATTTGAGGCCCTAAACGATGGAATTTGGCTAAATTGTAGTGACCATGTGGATCTATAGATCAACATGTCTTGATCTTTGGGCCGTTTTCCATCGAAGTGGACTCCTCTTGAGCCAAATTACGATACTCGGGTTTTTACCCTATGTCGAACGCCTTGATAGGAAGTATGAGCATCTAGTGAATGGAATGCAACTTGCCTCATCAAGTTTGGCCACAATCATCTCTTACGTCGAGCCAGATGATGTGAGAGGACAGAATGTCGCAATCATCTCACAATTAGATGATATGAGCGACAAAATGCTAGACCGGCAATGCTGCAACTTAATTGTGGCTGCCTACGTACCCTTCCCTACTCTAAAGGGATCAAGCACAAACTGTAGTTCATCCTCCAAGGTACATAAACTTATTCCAACTCGTTTTCAAGGTCGTAGCCCAGCAAAGATGGTAATGGCCTGGTCCGTAGGCCATTTTGTCAAAGATGCATAATGATCATGCATCATCGGGTCCACGACATGGCATAATGATGCCTAAGCATCAAATGCCCTCTTCGAAAGTCT
>NW_020619254.1:0-414 GCF_003573695.1 Papaver somniferum | reverse complement strand
CATCTCTTTCTTTTATCAAGGGTTCTACCAATTGATAAGTTTCCACAAATAATTGAAATTCAATTTCTTGATCTATATCTACTATTTTTGGAAATTTATAAAGTTCTTCCATCAAGCCCTGATCAATGAACCTACAAAACTCCTCAAATTGTATCTGACTAAACCCAGGTATTGTAGACATTCCCTCATTTCCATCCCGGAGCATCTCAAGCTTCCCATTTATAGCAAAATCCCATTATTTGCTCATTCTTCATCGAACCATATGGATCGATCTAGCAATGATGGAATGTATATTCTGTTTAACTGAATCACATGAAATTTGACCCAACTTCATACCATTGAGCAGAGCAATAAGGATAATTTTATATTCAAATTCGAATTTGCAACATGATAAAACATTCCTGGAATCATAAT
>NW_020619253.1:0-840 GCF_003573695.1 Papaver somniferum | reverse complement strand
TGGAAATAAATTTTGATCAATGCCGCGAGGTGCTCTTACTCCACCGTGTTTAATATCTTCTTTAACTTTCGCAAGTTTTCATTCGCGATAGTCATTCTGTACCCGGGATGATTTGGCGTACTCTGCTTTAGATTTCTTCTTTTGGTCTCCTTTCTTTGTCATACGATTTCCTCCTTCTAGTCTTATCATATTGATCATTAATCTTTCTGCCCGTTTATCATCTTTCACAGTTTGTCTTTGTCTTTCTTTTAATTTTGCCTTTCCTTCATACTGTTTTACATCCGCTTCATTGCACTTTTTCTCGTTGATGCAGTCTCCCACGATTTCTCCAACTCCTGATGGCATGGGGAATCGAATTCTCCTGCGAAAGGTTGACGCGACTCCCATAACCCCGTGAATCCAAGGTCTTACAATGATGGCGTTGTATGGAGACTCCATGTTTACTACAAAAAAGTGACTACGGTTTCCAAGGTTTCCGCAGGTATGACCAAGGTTATCTAACCCTTTGGTCTCGAGGCGACACTGTTGAATTCGTAGATCGTATACGTGGAAGGGACTAGGTCCGAGTCGCTATACCCCATAGTTCTGAATGCAGGATAAAACAATATATCAACTGAACTCCCAGTGTCCACTAGGATTTTGTTTATCGTCCACGGTCGCCCTTTTTCACCTTCATCTTATCCTTATTTAGAGTGAGGTTGCATAGTCATGGTGACTACCAAAGGATCATAATGCATTCCAACTCCTGCTTGCATATCCTCTGTCGTGAAAGAGATTGGTTGTTTTTGCCATTCTTCGAGCGCGCGACTCTTGGTTACTAGGTGTATTTCTTCGCCATTT
>NW_020619252.1:0-937 GCF_003573695.1 Papaver somniferum | reverse complement strand
CCAAGTCTGGTCGCCATAATTTTGGTAATGATTTTGAAGAAGAAGTTGCTTAAACCAATTGGTCTATAGTCTTTAATAGCATCAGACTTATTAGATTTTGTAATGAGCACAATAAAACTAGAGTTAATGCCATTCGGAATCTTCCTCATCGCCCAACAGTTTGCAATAGCATTAAAGAGATCTCTAGAAATAATGTTCCAACAGACTCGAAAGAAAGAACCCGTAAATCCATCGGGGCCAGGAGCAGAATCCGCTCCAAGATCAAAAACAGCCTCCTTAACTTCATCCAAGGTAGGAATAGCATCCATACAAGCACTCTCAGCAGCTGAAATGCTTTCATGCTCATAATCAAATAATCTCGGATCAATATGAACAGCTCCACCGGTGAACTTTGCACGATAATGATCAATAATGTAATCTTTTATTTCATCCTGCAAAAACAAAGTAGAGTTAGTAGAAATCTTCAGCTCGGAAATTGTGTTTTGGCTCCTCCTCATTCTTATTGAATTGTGAAAAAAACGAGTGTTCTGATCACCATCCTCCAACCAGCTGGTTCTCGACTTTTGCTTAAGCATAGTGGCCAATTCATACCGCACATCATCAGCAGCCTTCTTAGCATCGGCAACCTTCAGAAATTGGACTTCACAACTAACATTATGATCCAAAATATCATTCTCCTTATCAAGATTCAATTCCGCTTGCTTTAAACGAAACTGAACATCTCCAAAAACCAATCTATTCCAAATCTTCAAAGCCTCCCTCAACCGCTTCAACTTTGATGAAAAAACAAAAGGAGGAGCACCATCCAGCCTAACACTCCAATTGTCTTTGACGAAGTCCACAAAAGATGGATGAGAAAGCCACATCTTCTGAATTCGAAACGGAGCTCTCTTCGGCCTAGGACTATCAAAAGCAAAACCAAAAAGAGGAGAGTGGT
>NW_020619251.1:0-398 GCF_003573695.1 Papaver somniferum | reverse complement strand
TATTTTTCCACCCAATTTAATTTCACGACTACAGTCGATCCCATGAATTCACACTTTAAATGAGAAAAATTCATTATTGTTTTCTTCCCATATCAACAGCCAAAATCAAGCAGAGAAATTTGATCAACTGAAAATAACGAACTTACCATCCCACAAAACTGAACAATTCATTCTCTCGCTCATCCTGTAGGATGAGTGGATTTGAGAACTCTAATTCCCCATTTGGAGCAAATTAAAATCAGAAATAAAATTGGGAATGTGGGATAGATCGAGGAGAGAAAAAAACTTAAATCCAAGAATATACTTCCCTCAATTTTCTTTTCATATTTTCTCAATCTACATCTCCAACCAATCAAACTACTTCAAGATAATAATATTTAAGAAAACCCTTTCGTATT
>NW_020619250.1:0-1816 GCF_003573695.1 Papaver somniferum | reverse complement strand
CCCGCCACTAGGATCACCAAGCCCTACCCTCAAAACATGGGTTTGAGATTTGGGGACTTGATCCGGCCCAAGGAGGACATCCATGGGTTAAAAAGGTATATGCGAGTCAGGGGATGGTAAAAGGATATGAATTAAGGAATAAAGAACGGGTTAGTGAAAGGGAAATGGTAGTTTGGTAATAAGAGCATCTCCAATGGAAGGGGTCAAGGTCATTTTAGGTGGAGGTCTGATTAACACTTTTTTTTTGTTGTTGATTATTGCTAAATGACAAAAAGTAATAAATATAAAAAATTTCAACTAAAGTTCATTTCGAATCCCCTAGGTCATACCTAACAAATTTTATTTAAATATAAAGACAAAATGATGATATGGACTTAACACCGAAGGTCATGGAGAAAGTATAATGTAGACTTTCTCCTTTACCACCACTTAACCATGTATATCATATTTTTTTGTATAACCTTCATCCTTGCGTTGGAGATGAAAGTTTGGTAGAAAAGATCTTAAATCCTAGGTGACATGCTATTTTAAGACCTTTACTCTTTATATTGGAGATGCTCTAAGAGGAGCTAAAAGACGTATGTCATCGTGAGGTAAGAGAGAGGAATATAAAAGGCAAGGGGATAATACTTGGAAGGGCATCTTCTTACACTTTTTTTTTACTTATTAAGGAATTGTACTATACTATGACTGGACCAGATCCTCTTAATAATTTTGCCCCTAAAACACCTAACAATATCAAATTGATGGAGGAGATCAAGAACTTAACTTCTTTGGAAGATACAGATTGTGCTAATCTAAAGGCTTATTAATTTAGATAAACTCTTGATCACGAGGAAGAAGGAAAATTGAATTGTTTGCTTGAAGGATAATGCTGGGGATGTTATTACAGAAAAAAGAAAGAATTAAACAGACGACGCGATCAAACAGAAATCGATGCGTGATGAAGGGACTCTTTAGATTAATCAAATTATATTTTTGATGTTAAACTTTGTTAGAATTATTTTGATTTTTATTGATGATCGGGTTTATCCTGAGGTCTAAATAATTATCTTATCCATAGTTGTGATTTTTCGGAATTGCGTGGTCTGGATCACTCGTTTATAGTCGTTATTCGTAAGAATAATTTGAGATCTGAATAAATTATCTCTTTTCGAAACGATCTATCAGTTAATTTTCAATATTTCTGTTCCACTAAAATTTTATAATATAAAAACACTTCCGATCTGCATTATTTTGGTATCAAAGCTGACAATTTTCTTTGCCTACGATTGAGAATAATCTTGTTGAATAATAGGCTAAAGCTGACAATTTAGCCTATTATTTTGGAACACAGGTAGTACTAAATTTAGTGATTTAAAATAATCTTTTTCTTCTGTATTATTTTGAATTTAATCTTCGTGACTTTGTGTTATCATCGAACTGTAAGAGATAATTGTAAACCCTTTTGATTTCTTTCCACTGTTGCAAAGAGATAAATTGTTTGTTGGGCTTAGTAGATGGGTACCTGTTGCAAGAACTGTAAACTTCAGTGTAAATGCATGATGGGCCGCCTTATCATTTTCAATTTTGTGTGGATAGAAAAAGTTAGTAAATTTGCTTATTATTGAATGTATGAAGCAGGAGGTAAAGGTCGAGAGGATCGGCAATAATGGTTTTTTGGTGAAGGTGAATTGCAAGAAAGAGAAGGATTTGATGGTGCCAATATTAGAAAGTTTTGAGGAAAAAGGTCTTAACGTGCTTCAACTCAATGTGTCATGCAACCAATCCGCATTTTGTATGGAAGCTATCACTGAAGATGTAGATTGTGAAAACT
>NW_020619249.1:0-485 GCF_003573695.1 Papaver somniferum | reverse complement strand
ATGGACCAAAATTTGTATGGGGGAGTCGTCAATTTGAACATATGGCAGAATAACGACTCTATCAGTGAATTAAATCAAGAGACTATCATTTTTAGGTATATAGGGTCGTTGATTTTTATAAGGAAATAAATGACGACCCTAAGTTACAAAAACATCCAGGAGATGGACCAAAATTTGTATGGAGGAGTCATCAATTTGAACATATGGCAGAGTAACGACTCTATCTGTGTACTAAATCAAGAGACTATCATTTTAGGCATAAAGGGCTGTTGATGTCTATAAGGAAATAGATGATGACCCTAAGTTACAAAAACATCCAGGAGGTTGACCAAAATTTCTATATTAGAGTCGTCAGGTTGAACATATATCAGAGTAGCGACCCTTTAAGGGAGTAAGTAATTCGTAAATCTAGTTGTTAGAGTCGTTAGAGCCTATATGTTATAAGTGGACGACTCCTTTTTGAAACTTTAAATTGCAACGATAAT
>NW_020619248.1:0-655 GCF_003573695.1 Papaver somniferum | reverse complement strand
TATGCTGGACTAGCCAGTGTCCAGAACTTTGCTGTTCTGTATATGTTCTATTCTTGGTATTCACTGTGTAATGTTCATGTTCTGTTTATGTTTAATTTTTGAATTCATGTTTCAATTATCTTGTATGATGTATGTTAGTGTTAGCATGTTAGTCATGAGCTAAGTCTCACTAGCTGAGGCTCAGATGAAGCTTTAGTGGACTGTTAGGTAGTGGAATGTTAGGTTAGAAGCCTTAGTGCCTGTTTTGCTTGTGCAATGGGAAGAAATTAGTGCTCTGGTATGCCTGTGATTGACTGTGCTGTCAAAAGACAGTCAATACTAGGGGCATATCAGTGAGCAAGCTGATTTTCCTCCCATTCTAGATGTATGCATAGGATGTTCAATTCAACCTAGAACTACACTATCTGGCTAGGTCACAAGGGTGGATTCAAAGCCTTAGATTTTACCTCCACTGTTACCATTTGTTTCATTGCTGCTCCCTTTCCTTAGGATAACTGCCTTTGTGCCTCATTGCCACTGATTTTTGCTTCTTTCCCATGATCATTGTTAGTTTGTTTCACTTCCATTGTTAATCCTTTAGTTATTGTTCTCTATTCTTCCCTGTTCCTCATCTCTGTCTGTGTTCTCTTTTATTCTCTTTCTTTTGCTATCTTTT
>NW_020619247.1:0-438 GCF_003573695.1 Papaver somniferum | reverse complement strand
AATAAAAACACCTCCACAACAGGTATAAGTTAAAGACGATAAAACTGAATTAACCATTACTAAACGTCAGCATCTAAGCTAACATCGATATGAATAAAAACACCTCCAGAATGGCAAATCATACCCGATAAGTTTACATTTTCCAGCAGTGACTCATATTTACACCTAGAATATTTTCATTTTTCAGCTATATATCATACTTATGACCGAGAGTTCTTTCCTAGCCGTAGACTTTTTTGTTGACAGCTAGGTGGTCATGTTTTCCCAGCCATATACTGGTGTTACGATTTGGATTTTATGATATGCAATTCCGAAAAAAAAAATCAAATTTTGTACGCACTTTACACGATTAAAAGCAACAAAATTGTAATGAGAGTTAAATCAGAGGTATTCTTGATAGGAAACGGGTACCTAACTCAGTTGGTCATCCCCGATAAT
>NW_020619246.1:0-509 GCF_003573695.1 Papaver somniferum | reverse complement strand
GTGACCATTTTGAAAAACACCCTTTAAATATTAGATTTTAGAAACTTTTATCATGCTCACTGATCTGCGTGCTTATCTCATGGTTTTTAATTTACTCCACCCTCTCATAACTCTATCTTACACTATATAAGCTTCAAATTTGTAATTACCTTGAAACTCATGAATTTGCGCTTTCTTGTTTGATAGACATCAACAACCAAACTTTTATGTGGTAAGCTTATGAAGATGAGATAAATACGGACACTTTCGTGTTTAATTTAGGCAATTTTGCGCAAGATGGTGTAATGCAAGCTATATATAGCTTCCAGATTACAAATGATCCCGAGAGAGTAATGTAGAATCATCTCAAAATACAATTTATACGCTCTTACGTCATTCATTAAGAAAGTTTTCTCATCCTCGATAATTATATGTTTTATTGTCATGAAAACCTCGAAGAAGCAAATCACACGGAACAGCAAATCAAGCTTGAGAGCACAGTTCCAATAACTTTAAAACAGTGATACACT
>NW_020619245.1:0-497 GCF_003573695.1 Papaver somniferum | reverse complement strand
CTGTATCTTGTCCTGGCAACATTATGGAAGAAAGAGGTATTTCTATCACCCAGATTTATTATCTGATTCCTACTTTTGATTTTTCAGTAATTTTCTTCAATATCCTGCCATTTACTCAGAGAGGTTTCCAATCTCTTTAGAGTAGTATGGCATCTATTTCTATTGTTAGACAACACTTCTATCTCCTTTTTGATCCTAGAGATATTGTTTGAATGTTGCCAAAAGCATTTTTATTCCAACTATTGAGGGAAACTTTAACATTTTTAAGATTTTTTGCAAAAGAGAAACTCACAAATCCCTGTCTTGTTGTGCTCCAAGTATCCATGATTAATCTCTTGCAATCAGGGTGTTCCATCCATCCCCCAAAATACTTGAAAGGATAAGCACCATCCTTCCAAATTGGGTTAGTTTTAAGGATAATAGGACTATGATCAGATCCCCTTGCAATGAGATGATGGATTGTGGATTTTGGGAAAAGTTCAATCCATTTTTCATTG
>NW_020619244.1:0-881 GCF_003573695.1 Papaver somniferum | reverse complement strand
TCGGAAATAGCCTGACTATTTTCTTGTCCTATCCTGTTACTAGCTTGTAGACTCTGTTCTACGGATAACTGGAATTTTGCAGTTTGCTGAGTTAACAAGGAGAGAGATTCCTCTAAACTTAGGATTTTCTTATCTGACTGATTCTGAAACTAAGCTAGTCCTGAAGGATTCTTAGTATAATGGAAACCTGGGGGAGCATTAGAATTACTAAACTGACCTTGACTTTGGCCCTTAGACCACGAAAGGTTCGGATTGTTTCTCCAACCAGGATAATAGGTTTCTGAATATGGGTCAATCTTTTGACGGTTATCAAATCTAGTGTTACTTTAAAGAGCATTGGCCTGCTCTTTAATATTCTGGCCTTCCCAAAAAGGCTCCACTCTACCACTAGTCTGGCACACTTCTAAGGCTTCTAACCTTTTTGCTATAACAGTAATTTTGGCATCTGATTCATAGCCTCCTTCTATCCTATTAACGTTTCATCTACTTAAAAGAATTGTTTGCTGGGGTGCCCTACTATTTTCCCATTGCTGAGTTTTTTCGGCGATTTCATTAAAAAATTTCATCGCCGCATCAACAGTTTGGTTTTCAAATCCACCAGTGCATAGGGACTCAACCATGGTCATTGTGGAATAATCTAAACCCTCATAAAGGATCTGAACTAGCCTAACCTTTTCTAAACCATGATGAGGACACTGGGATAATAAATCATTGAACCTTTCCAAATACCTATATAAAGATTCTCCCTCTTGTTGTGAAAATGTGCATATTTGCGTCCTAATAGACGATGTTTTGTGCCTAGGGAAAAACTTATTGAAAAAGGCAGATGTAAGTTGTTCATATGTCTCAATCGACTCGGAGTCCAAACTATACAGCCACGA
>NW_020619243.1:0-675 GCF_003573695.1 Papaver somniferum | reverse complement strand
CAATAAACTTTCTCCCAATCCTTTAGAAATTCCAACCACTTTTTTATGATTTTCATCGTGTTCTTTGTCCACTCGCTCTTTAATCTTTCCTCTTTCATCTTCTTCTTCTTCGGGTGATAGTTTCTTCTTGCGAACATCTTCCTCTAGCTGAGCAACCATTCTCTTCTTAATATCCTCCTTAGAGGGTTCAAACAAATCATGACAATATTTTATCACATTTTGACCTATATGATATGTACATAGGAATTTTTGTGCATCCGGAAATACGTCGGATATAACATTCATTAGTGTGTCATCTTGATCGGTTATGATGACCCTCAGTAATTGATTTTTCGGGAACAATAATTTCAATTGTCGTAATGCCCAATGATAATTGTGATCCCTCTCATTTTCCATTAAACACCAAACCAATGTGAATGATACCTTGTCCGATGTTTTCCCTACGATGTTGAACAACGACATGTTGTATTTGTTTGTCTTGTGGGTGCAATCCATTATAAGGACACCACAACATGTATGAGCCAATTGTGAAAGCAAAGGATGCACAATGAATATTTGAAGGGGGTTTGTTGTCCGATCCTCTTTTAATGATACGCGTGTAGTTGTGACCCAAACTATCTTCTCAAATTCTTGCATAACGGTCCTCCCTTCCCATTCCACCCTTCTAATGGTTGC
>NW_020619242.1:0-424 GCF_003573695.1 Papaver somniferum | reverse complement strand
CTTGGATATTGGTCTTTGGTACCATCCAAGTTATCTCTCTAGTATTTGATAAAGACTCGCAGATTTCTATTTGCTTGAGTATATATCAAATCGAGAGATTGATATATAAACTCTTTGATATACTTTTTATCTAGATTGAGTCTGACTGTCTAGTTGATTCTCTAGAAAGTATATTGGAGTTTGTCCATACAGATTGCTATGTGAAATATTGGGTGTGGTTGTTGTACCCCCGCTTTTTCAATTGGTATCAGAGCAGGAAAACACTCTAAACCTAATAAGTTTGTATTTGTTCGTACCTTAAAAATTGTCCCATGGGAAATTTCTTTGGAAAACTTGCTCTTGGCATCTGTAACGCACGCCAGAAGTCCTTAAAGATTGCTCAAGGATTATTATGGTTAAAACCTCTGGGTTCACATGATAATCT
>NW_020619241.1:0-1108 GCF_003573695.1 Papaver somniferum | reverse complement strand
GTTTTTCAGAAATTTGAAGAACAAAACAATGATCCTAAAAAATCATTATTTGTTGGTGTTGAGTGGTCAGTTTCTTATAATTTCTAAGAATATTAAAAAGTATATTGTTATGTATGATAAGGGATGCGGCTCGAAATATGAGGAGTGGTGAAACCCTAATAGACATTGAACAAAGGTGTCGTGCAGAGTGGCTCTATAACAACGGAAAAAAGTTCGGATATGGAAGTTGTTATGAAATCTTAATAGCGATGCCCAAATTTAATCCAATTTATAGGCTTTAATTCTTATTTAAGCATGAATGTAAAAGTAGATTTTCTTTTATCAAATAAAAGTGCAATTACATTAAACCACCATTCAATAAAAGTGCTAGTACATTAAAAGGAAATACATCTATCAAACTAACGATTTCCAAAGATATATTCCCCTAAGCCTCTTTGATCCTCCAAGAACTCAACAGATTGAGTCTGAGATGGTGGTTGAGTAGTATCTGGCGATTCTTAACCTTAATATGGTACCATAGATGGTTGAATTGGATGAGCAGGTGCTTGAAATGGGTGAAATACTGAAGTGGTTGTTTGGGTATACCTTGTTATATCATTGCTCGGTCGAACTCACAAGTGTTGCTATCTCAAGCTTGTTGTCAAATTTAGTTATCAAAACTATATCTTGATTTCTAGTCTACAATTAGTTAAGTCTCAGACTAGGATAGAAATTTAGTTGAGAAACAGAGGATTACAACAGTCATCATTGCGTTCTACCGTTTAAAGGCGAAGATCAACCAAAGCTTTTGGAGAACTTCATCAGTAAAAGATAAGTGAAGACTGAACCACCTATATCTCAAGTTATATTCACTTTTATATAATCTGAAACGATGTTGCATAACTAATTAGACTAGTATGCATAGACAAGAATTTCGAGTCATGTTTATCTTGATAATTTCTCGAAATACAATGACTAAGCTTAATGAACATCTGTTCATGCTTGATAAATTTCGATTAAGGATAATTTATTGTTCGGAATCTCATGATTCAAGTTTTATCATACAAAAATAGCCTGGAACAGTGATATGTGTCATTGATGTTATTCAGGAATGTTTCAAATCAATTTA
>NW_020619240.1:0-775 GCF_003573695.1 Papaver somniferum | reverse complement strand
CCACAAGCCGGTGAAGTGTCGGTTCCAAAGAAAAGGGGTAGGCCGAAGAAGTGCCGGTTCCAAAGAAAAAGGGTAGGCCGAAGAAGTTACCGCTATCAAGTGAAGACAAATGACAGATTCCGTATCAACACCACAAGCCGATGAAGTGCCGGTTTCAAAGAAAAGGGGTAGGCCGACGAAGGTACCCGCATCGTTTAAACAAGAACAACAAGTCGAGAAAGCGGATGCCACACCTAGAGTCGATGTAGCGGAGGTTACAAAGAAAAGGGGTAGGGCTAGGAAGGTACCAACAATGATTTAACAAGGTGAGCATTCCAAAGTCACACCCATAGTTGAAGAGGCGGCTTTGCATATCAAAAATGAAAGGTCGAATAAGGAACCTACATCAAGTCAAGTACATCAAGCTGAAAATTCCGAAGTCACGCCAAAGATAAGTGATAGCAAAGATAAGCGACCAATGCCTAGTAATCAACAACAAGATGGTGAAGTAGTCTCTTTTAAAAAATGCAGCGGTAGGCCAAGGAAGTACGGACTCCCAACACATACCGAAGACATTGGAAGTGTAGAGATTGCAGAGGATGGATTGGATATAATTAAGCTGAAAATTGGTAATATGAAAATGTATAAGGATTCCCTAACAGGTAAGACTTATAGACATTACCATACCAAAATAGAGGGTTATGTAGACCAACTTCCCGAGTTTATTCGCGAGTATATTGTATATACAGATGATGTCAATGGAGATGGAAATTGTGGCTATCATGCCGTGACCGAA
>NW_020619239.1:0-304 GCF_003573695.1 Papaver somniferum | reverse complement strand
AGGGAAATCTCTCTAGAGTATTTTCCAAACACGTTACGGGCGTTCCAGAGAAAAAAGGCTGACATAATCTAACTGGCATGATAAATATGGATTTACATAAAATGGAAACAGATTTAATTAATACGAAAATGATTAATTTGAAAAATAAATAGGGTCATTTACATGGATTCAATTGTTCAATACAATAATGGTTAATTGAAGGTTGAAGGAAACGATTATTGGGGTTTACATGAGAGATAGATTTTGGATGATTTACGGGTAAACAATGAAGGGAGCTATGCTTATACTTTGGATATAATTTTGT
>NW_020619238.1:0-358 GCF_003573695.1 Papaver somniferum | reverse complement strand
ATTTTTATGACCTCTTTATTTTTGTGTTGGCTTTGTCTTTCTATTTGATTCAAGATAGATGAAATTTGTTAGGACTTGGATTAGTTCTTCTTGGTCTTTCATCCTTCTTCTATGGTGAAATTTGACTTCCTTCATATTTTCTTGAATCAATGTACATAGAAATACAATTTTTATTACTAGACGGAACGCCTTAGAACATATTATTTGTGATTACAATACATTTTTTAAACTTTTTCTGTTAAAGATGAGTTTATCCAGTTTACAATATAGTTTCAGAAATCAATTTCAGATGTATAACGAAGTGTGTAGACTTTTTTTAGTTAAAGTATATAATACTCAACATTTTTATGAACTCTTT
>NW_020619237.1:0-433 GCF_003573695.1 Papaver somniferum | reverse complement strand
CCTCGCGCAGTATACCAGACCTTGCTTAACGAAAGTAAGCCTAGGAAAACTAGAAAATTAATCCACCATGGAATAGTAGGTGCAAAACCCTACCCAGAATCAGAAAAACAGGGATCCACAGCAGCAAAGGGAGGCGTGGCCATGCCTTAGGCCAGCTGGCGCCACTTGCCATTGGCCACACCCCATCCTAAACCGGACCTATTTCCCTCGACCAATCAGGTCCCTTTAAACTCTCCACGCGCACATAAGTTGTGGATGGGCTCATACTTGTCGGCTCCACTTCCCATCGACCAATCAGGTCACTCTAAAGCCGCCACACTCTCGCCAGAAGTGTAGCCACGCCCATGCTTGGCCGAACCTCTTTTAATCGACCAATCAGGTCGCTATAAAGCCGTCACACTCTCACTAGAAATAACCGCGCTTTATGTTTGTC
>NW_020619236.1:0-347 GCF_003573695.1 Papaver somniferum | reverse complement strand
CCTACTATGAAACTAAGCATTCACCTATAGTTATGTGTATTCTTTTGAACCATCCTCTTAAATGTACAAGTTTTTGTATATTATTATATGTTTTAAACAATTTCTAGCGTTTCAGGTGAAATCTATTAATTCTTTAACTTTAGAGGACTATGAGTTATTGATAACAAGCCTACTATGAAACTAAGCATCCACTTATATTTCTATGTATTCTTTTGAACCATCCTCTTAAATGTACAGGTTTTTGCATATTATTAGATGTTTTAAACAGTTTCTAGCATTCCAGGTGACATCTATTAATTCTTTAACTTTAGAGGACTATGAGTTATTGATAACAAGCCTACTATAAT
>NW_020619235.1:0-728 GCF_003573695.1 Papaver somniferum | reverse complement strand
ATGTTGGTCTATAGATCCAGATGATCTTGATATTTTAGCTAAATTTTGAAATCTAGGCCTCATAAACAAGATTTGTATACTTAGAGCAGTTTCGAGTGTACATTCGAAAAATACACACTCGAAAAGACTCGAACGCTATAATTTAGCTCAAGAGGTGTCTATTTTGATTGAAAACATGCTAATTATCAGGACATGTTGGTCTATAGACCCACATGATCTTGATATTTTATCCAAGTTTTGAAGCCTAGGCCTCATAAACACGAATTTTCTACTTAGAGCAGTTTCGAGTGTACATTCGAAAAATACACACTCGAAAAGACTCGAACGCTATAATTTAGCTCAAGAGGTGTCTATTTTGATTGGAAACATGCTAATGATCAGGACATGTTGGTCTGTAGACCTACATGATCTTGATATTTTAGCTAAATTTTGAAGTCTAGGCTACATAAACAAGATTTTTCTACTTAGAGCAGTTTCGAGTGTACATTAGAAAAATAGACACTCGAAAAGACTCGAACGCTATAATTTAGCTCACGAGGTGTCTATTTTGATTAAAAAACATGCTAATTATCAGGACATGTTGGTCTATAGGCCCACATGATCTTGATATTTTATCCAAGTTTTGAAGCCTAGGCCTCATAAACACGAATTTTCTACTTAGAGCATTTTCGAGTGTACATTCGAATAATACACACTCGAAAAGACTCGAACGCTATAATTTAGCTCAA
>NW_020619234.1:0-818 GCF_003573695.1 Papaver somniferum | reverse complement strand
TTGCCATTCCATATCAAAATGTAATAAATTCTTGTAAGAAAATCACTGAAACAACATGAATAACTTTCTTTCAATCTCTGTTGAGACCTTCTTAATGCTGGTTCATGTTGTTATCAAAAAATTTCTTTATTGGCAGTAGTTATATTATGCAGTATTGGATCAGTAATTTGTGGTCTTTCATTATCTAACATTCTGATAATGAGAAGATTCACAATATCTGTAGAAATCTTAAACAAAGGGATCATTATCATGATTTCTTAAACAGATATATCCACGTACTCCCACTGATTATGCCATCATTAACGAATTTATATTTTCGGTTTCAATAAGTCTCATACTACGGTTAGAACGTTATACAATACCATTTGGATTATTTAGGAAAACCAATTGACCAATAATAGTTTCCAAATCCAATTTTCATTCTTTGGAATGTAATCCCTCACCTCCAACTGAACAACCATAACTTAAAGGTGATTTAAACTAGGTTTCCAGCCATTCTAGTCCAAAGTGTGTCTTTGAAACTTCTTTACTCGGAAATCTATTTAAGTTACACAATTGTTTAAAGAACATACATTCACTGATATATATGGTCATTATGCATAACTCATCATGCTTCTAACCATTTTCATAAAAGTATGATTTTGCCTTTTGTTATACACCATTATGCCAAGGATAGGTTGGCCTTGTGTATTGAGCAACAAATCCAAACTTTTGGAGATACTACGTAAAAGATTTAGGATATTATCCTGTTTTTTCATACCTTTCACAATATTCACCACCTTTATCAGACTTTATGATTTTCACTTTCTCTATAATTG
>NW_020619233.1:0-471 GCF_003573695.1 Papaver somniferum | reverse complement strand
AAGTTTTAGGACATTACGGTCCCCTTCGTACCTCAACCAACATCAAATCTGCTTTCTGCAACACCTCTGACAGAAACTGTCACACTTTTTCACTGTTACGCTTCTGTAACACGTTTTTCAGTAACGCTTAATTGTAACATCCTTTAGTCACACTACTCCTCATCTGTAACAGTTCTCATTTGTAACACCAAACTGTTACAACCTATCAATAACAATTATTTATTTATTTATTTTCTTCTTCGTCAAACTGACTCACTACTGCCATCTTCCTTCATGAAAGACTTGTTCTCCGTTCTTCCTGAATTTCTTCAAAATTCTGGATACTCTTCAATCTTTTCATATCAAAAGCAGCATCAATTTTTCTTTCTTCTTTACAACATCTTCTCGGTTTTAAACTTCACAAACGAACCCAATCAATCGCAAATTCAACTCCGTCTTTTCTGTAACCTTCAATTCCATCTTTTCTATAAT
>NW_020619232.1:0-1027 GCF_003573695.1 Papaver somniferum | reverse complement strand
CATGTTAATAACTACTCAATCATGAAGTATAATGTGTCTTGTTTGGAAAGAACAACGACCAACGAACCACAATTCGGGTTTAGTGAATAATTTACAGACTTCCTTACACAAATTAGATAAAAATCGGTATGTAGTTCTATAATTATCCAATAATAAGGTGCATGATTGTTCACTGGGAAAATAACAGGCGGACGAAAATTTATTTACCGAATTTGTATTTTACAACTACTCAATCATAAAGTACAATGTATTACGTCTGGAAAGAGCAACAACCAGTAAACGACAATTTGGGTTTGGTGAATATTTGCAGATGTCCTGACACAATTAGAAAAAAAATCATTGATTTTTAATTGGCGAATCTATGTTTTTATAATTTTTCTATAATAAAGTGCATAAATATTCTCTAGGAAAACTACAGGAAGACAACAATTTTTGTACAAAATCCACATTTTCATAGCTACTCAATGTATAATCAAATACAATGTGTTACTTTTCGGAGTATTATACGACACTATATTATTATTATTCACTTAATAATATAATGATTTCCTGATATAAATAAGATATGTACCCAATCATAAAATAGTCCACATTTTCATAGCTACTCAATATATAATCAAATAAAATATGTTATTTTTCAGAGTATTATACGACACTGTATTATTATTATTATTCACTTAATAATATACTGATTTCCAGAGATAAATAAGATATGTATCCAATCATAAAATAGTATATGAAAACAATTATTTGTACAAAATAGTTCGTAGAATTAAAAAATAACTTTTCAAACCCAAATCTTATATTGCTAGGTGAAGTTTGTTGATCTCATTCAAATTTTTGTCATAAACATAAAAATGGAATAATTCTAGATACTGTTTGAATTTTCTTAAAACCAGAATTCCACATCAAGCGGGGTATTATTGGGAAAGAATTTGCGGGAAAGACAAATGAATATTCGTGTTAAATTCCTACGGGGCTAAATTGGTAATAGAGGGAGTGAGGGAGACTTAAACATTGAAAATGA
>NW_020619231.1:0-272 GCF_003573695.1 Papaver somniferum | reverse complement strand
TCTTTATAAAGAATTAAGTTACTTTCAGTTGGCTTTAACGAATCCCCTGGCTAGTAGATACTAGTGCAACGAAATGTAAATAACTTAGAGTTTTTTAGAGTTTTCAGAGCTCTTTAGATGTTTTAGGTCTTTTTAGAGTTTTCAGGTTTTTTTAGAGTTTTCAAGGCTTTTTTGAGAACATTCAAAATTGATCTTCACTATCGTAGGGCGTTGTTATTATCGTTCTTTAACGAATCTCCTAGCTTGTAGATCCCAGTGCTACGGAGTATAAT
>NW_020619230.1:0-510 GCF_003573695.1 Papaver somniferum | reverse complement strand
TTTTTTCATTACAAATTTTAACTAACACAAATCCATTGGATTATCCGCACCCAATCCGTTCATCCGTGCATCCATTGGATGCAAATTCGTTGGATGTTGGATTGGATGCGGATGCCAAATTTGAAATCCGTAGTGAATTGGATTGGATGCGATGAGGTAAAAACCGGTCCATACCAACCCATGCTCACCCCTAATTGTCTCCGGCGGGTTGCTGTTTAGAATACAACTGAATGACCAAGTTGAAATAACACGAAAGTGTTCGTGCGAGGCGCGATACATTTTTTTTTTTGTCAATTAACAATTTTAATTTATTTAAAATCAAAATGTGATTACATGATCATTGACAAAAATAATAAAAACATCAAACTAAAAGATAATAAGAACACTAATACAATTGAAGATATCAATTACAGGTGAATCGAGTAGAGAAAAAGCCATATACCCTAAAGATACCCAATTTTTATAAATGTAGTAGCGATGCATTATGGTATAATTTGGAATCGATTCCGA
>NW_020619229.1:0-644 GCF_003573695.1 Papaver somniferum | reverse complement strand
TTAAGAAGCTAAGATGAGTCAGATTAGACTGCTACGTACCTTAACTGATGTAATCCATCGAAATTTTTGGTACAAGCCATAATAATGAATGAAACTACCGAGAACACTAAAGCTGCAACCCTCAGAATCAAACTTACTTTCTCACTCTTTCCTGGCCTCGCAGCCGGAATTGCTTGACCACCAGACTCCATGTCTGTCCGAGGGTTGGCCGATGGTGCAGAAGGTTTTGTTTCTTTGTAGTTCTCCATTGTTGACTCTGATATACCGATCAAACTAATATTAAGAGGTATTGGGATGAATTTGAGCCGAGGAAAGAAGATCAGTAGTGTTTGTATGTTAAGAGATGGGAGTGTAAAGAGGTTTTAATAGTATTTGTTTCTTTGACAACTTAAAGTTATGTTTGACTAGTACTCTTTGATTAGAACCAGTTTTCTTACTACTATACAAAAAATTGCGGCCAATGAGGTCCCATGAAAGAAACTATGGAGGTCGGAAGCCTAGTTAGCAATTCGGGATTTGGTAAACGTACGGAACGGCAAACGTACGAGTATTATACGGTTTTGTAAAATTCAGATTCGGTCCAAAATTCGGTCAACGGGACGTGATTCGTCAGTAATTCGGAACGGCATACGTACGTGTATAAT
>NW_020619228.1:0-693 GCF_003573695.1 Papaver somniferum | reverse complement strand
TCCAAATTTTCCCTTCCTTTGATCTCTCGCAAGATCCGAGCATATCTAGCATTGAGCTTCGTGTAAACTTGATCTTCGAATTTTCGATCGTCTTTTCGTCGTTCATCTCTTCGTTCCTTCCTATCTTCGTGAGACCGTTCCACCGAGCTATTTCTTTTGTCCCCACAGGTTTGTTCTGCGGAATTGGTACGGTGAGACCTCTGCGGGTATGCCCTCGGGTTCTCACGCTGGATTTCTTCAAGACGAGCGTACTTTTCAATAATTATTCGAATATCTCCCTCTGTCTTAGGCACTCTTCCATGAATCTCAACAAATAGTGGACTCATTCGATCTAATCCCCACTTGTAGTAGTTGATACTTACTACTGGGTCCACACTCCCTATGGATTGGCAGATCTTGTGCCATCTGTTAGTGTATTCCCTCGTGTTTTCCTTGTAGCCAATTTCCAGCGAAAAAAGCTTATCCATTCCGGTGTTAACAGCCTTGTTATACATGTAAGTTATTAAGAACTTTTCTGCGGGTTGATCCTAGGAGTGGATGGAGTCAGGCGGCAAATTATCAAACCAAGACAAAGCCGATCCCTTCAGGCTTGATGGGAAGTATCTACAGAGTACGGCGTCGTTCTGACTCCATCTGGCTAAGACACGGTTATAATACCGAATATGTGCAGCGGGATCACTGGATCCGTCATAG
>NW_020619227.1:0-1327 GCF_003573695.1 Papaver somniferum | reverse complement strand
AAAAAAAAGAAGGGTCACAATCTAAGCCAAGAGCTGAAACAGGAAAGGTGAATGGACCTAAACTTTCTCTAGGAAAGAGAAAAATAATTCCGATGAACCACAAATTGAGTTAAACTCTATGAAGATGCAGCGGTGGAATAACAACAATATGGAGTGGAGTGGACAAATTGAGTTAAACTCTATGACTATAAATCTTTAGGGAAGGATTTTCACGCAGGTTTCAGAAAATTGTGATCTTCAAGAAGTAGAATAAACAAACCCCATGATCAACTAGAATAAATATATAGATTTCATAAGAATCTGTTAACAAAAATTTTGAATTGCCACACCACATTCAAATGAGTGAAAAAAAAGAACCAGTAGTTGTAGAGAAAGAAGAGGACAGTAGCAGAAGAAGAATGACGTGCTTCTTGTCATAGATACAAGCACCTAACCCGTTGCATATGCATTGGCTGTTTCGATAGTGTCCAAATAGTAGGTAGACATAGAATATATGATCAAAACTTTCCTTTGGAAATGTGTTCATGCTATTCTACCACTCAATGAGAGGATTGGGAGAATTATACCATACATAAACAAGTTGTGGCCTATGTGTGGACAGCGAGAAGAATCTCTTAACCATATCTTTATGGAATGTGATTTTACTTTATGTCTATTCACTAGTATTGGCTTTAATCCTTTGTTTTGAATAATCAGGTACAGTTACTTGGATGGTTTACAAACTGGTTTACAAGAATCGATGTTAGGGACAGAGGAATCCTAAACTGGCCAGAAACTATGGCAACAATCATATGGTCTGTTTGGATAATTAGATGTGATTTAGTATTTAGGAAAATCATGCCAAATGTAGATGTCACTAAATATAGTATTACTACCTTACTGACGGATAATACTAGAATTAGATGGCATTTATAAAAAATGGATGAGATAGACATCTCTAAGTCGGATTTTACGTTAAACCGAACAATTTTGTCTATGAAAATAAATGTTGCTGTTATAATGGATACTAGTACAAATATTTAAGGCACAGCTCTAACTTGCTCTGACCATACAGGTACCTACTCAGGAGCCAAGTGCATCCATATTGCAGGAACAAGTAAAGAGGAGTTAAAAGCAAGAGCAGCTTCATCGACAATCAAGTGGATTCGCGTCAAATGGTACACATTGAAGGATACAACTTGAAAGTTATTGAAGCATATAAGAAAGCAATTACCAAGAGAACAAAAAGCTCCAAAAGATGGTAGGATGGTACAAGCTTGATTTTTTGCTTATGTATGAAAGGAATTAAAACTCTTAACTTAATTCCGGGCTTTGAAAACTTTATAAT
>NW_020619226.1:0-4936 GCF_003573695.1 Papaver somniferum | reverse complement strand
ATCATCACTTTTTGAGCAACTCTTTCCATACAAGGGTATTTTCTCCAAAAACACCTAAACAAACATAAAAACACAATATTAGTACAAAAATAGAGTTCCAACAATACAGACATTGAGGACAAATTAGACACAAAAATGTGTCTATCATGTTGCTACTAGGATACTTGTTGCCAAGATGATTGCTAAACATGGTTACCCAATCACTATGGTTGAGCATCCATATTTTGTTGAGTTTGTGAAGTCTTTAAATCCTGCTGCTAAGCTTTACACTAGGAATATAGTTAGGGAAGATATCATGAAACTAAGAACTGAGTTCAAACTGCAATTACAAGAACAATTTGAGATAATTACATCTAAGTGTAGTTTAACAAAAGATATGTGGTCATGTAAGCATACAAAGGATGGTTATTGCTGTGTGACAATGCATTACATAGATGATGAGTGGAAAGTGATTAAGAAAACACTAGCATATACTTTAGTGCCATCACCACATTCTGGAGAAGTTCTAACATCTGTAGTGAAATCAGTATGTCTAGATTAGAACATAGACACTAAGCATTTGGTGTAGCTGCTGACAATGCTAGCTCCAACAATGTTATGATGGAAAATCTGAAGAAATGGCTTGATAGCAAAGATTGTTTAGTTCTTCATAGGGATATGTTCCAAATGAGGTGTAGTAATCATGTATTGCACTTGATTGTAGGGTGTGAAAATGATAGTGGATGCTCTATTTATAGATGCAGTTAGAGAGTGTGTAAAATATGTCAAAGCAAGTCAGGCTAGAAAAGAGAGATTTGAATGTGCTATTTCCCAAGTTAAGCTTCCTGCTTCAAGGTCTGTGGGTTTAGATGTGGATACCAGGTGGAACTCCACCTTTAAGATGCTAAAGGATGCAATTTCTCTGAGACAAACTTTTGTTAGGCTAGCTGATTTGGATAATGACTTCAAGATACTACCAACTTATAAGGAGTGGCAACAAGGAGTACATATATGTTAATATTTGGAATTGTTTGATGTCATTTCAACCAAATTTTCCTGGATTAAGTATCCCACAACAAATTTATATTATAACGGGGTGTAAGAAGTTAATAGATGAATTAAGATCTGGGAATCATGTGAGCATGAGTATATCAGAGACATGGCCAAGAATATGAGGATAAAATTTAATAGCTACTGGAAAGAAAGTAACACTTTGATGAGCATTGGGGTTGTTTTAGATCCTAGGTACAAGGCTAAATGGGTGGAGTTCGTTATGAAGAGAGTATATGGTGTGGAAAACTATAAAAGTCACTATACCAAATTTGAGCTTGAACTCAATGCTCTTTTATGTGCTTATGAAACCAACACTACAGCTCCAGATTATTTTGATACTGGAATGCATTCAGCTGGATTTGAGATCTCTGCAGGTACAACAACATCATATGAATTTGGTTATGATGATTTTATTATGGAAAACAACATGTTTGAGGTTGAGAAGTCAGAATTGGAGACATACTTAGCAGAACCAGTTCTTCCTAAAGGCACAACCACTGAAGAAATGAGGTTTGATATCTTAAGTTAGTGGAAGAATCATGCTCATAAGTACCCAACTCTCTCAAGGATTGCAAGAGATGTATTGGCAGTTCCAGTGACAACTATAGCATCAAAATCTATGTTTAGTATTGGTGGCAGGGTTCTTACATCTCACAGGAGTTCATTGGCTCCATATCTTGTTGAAGTATCGCTTTGTTTGGGTGATTGGCTGCCAGATCTCACTCTCAGTGACAGTGAGAGTTGTATTACTGGTAAGTTTCTTTACATCTTAATCTTTTATTTGGTATTATATTTATTGGGTTATTGCACTGACATTGCCATTTTGCAGCTTAAGTTGCTTAACTGTCTAACACTTTTGATTTTCCTTTCAAAATGCAGAAGTTGAGGAGTAAGGAGGAATGCATTTGTAGATGCAGTTGGAAGTGGAGAATCTGGAGATGGAGGAATGCAATTGCAGTTGCTGCAACAAATGGAGATGGAGTTATTTTAATCCTTTGTCTTTTCTTTTGCCAGAACATTTAAAGATTCTGAACATGTAGTTTGGTTTAGAACATGAACATTTGTATGTTTTATTTGTGTGGCATGGATTTAGAACTTGTTTTTTTGGATTTAGAAGTTGTTCTATGTAATTGTCATGTGGTTTTTGTTTGTCTTGTGACATACCGTATGGTACCGGAAAATTAACTGTTATCCGGTAAGTCCAACGTAACGGTAATGGTTTGTGAATTCATATTTCCGTCGGAACTTAACGGATATCGGTTAACCGCTCGTTTTAATAGCAACAGAAGCGGCAGAGCCAATTTCCGTTACGTTAACTATCGTTGACAGGCCTAATAACAAGTGGCATAATTTTGTTCTCAGTTTTCTGGCATAACTACCATACATAGCCACGGATTGCCGCGCCGCTCGTACAAACCAATGGTCCCTGGTTCAGACCTTACCACTAGTAATGATAAATTTGTAGAACAGGAATGATTTCCCTTTCTTGGTTATACACATATTTGATGTTTTTCAGTCAGTTCAATAATTCGTACTTTTCATCGTGTCTTACAGCCCCAATGGCGAGAGGTGGTGGTGGATTTGATGAATGTTTAATGCTGCTTCTTCATTGGAAGAGATGGCTCATGCAAGGGCAATCGGACGGGGCGAGACGAAGACGAGCCACACCAAATTAGAAATCTTAAACATGCATCGGGACGGGGCGATGCGAAACCGAGCCAAGCATACACTTGGATGGGGCGAGGCGAAGCCGAGCCACACCAAATCAAAAATCCAAAACAATAGGGTGGGACAAAGCTCCGCGACAACAAATAAAAATGCCCGACGGGGTGAGGCAAAGCCACATCTACCAAAAATGATGATAGACGGTCTACGAGTCCGCCCGGTGCGTAGCACGGGAACAAAATCTAGTTAGTATTAATAAGTGTCCGATATGCAGTTGCAGGTCCAACAGATTGAAGCTAACTAGCAGCAGCGTTATCTACTTCAGGAATTGCATTAATAGTTCGGAGATACCTAGTTGAAGATTGGCAATAACAATGTAATATAATCTAGGAAACACCATTAGTGTGTGCAACTACAAGGGCATTATTACCTAGTTGAAGATTGGCAATAACAATGTAATTCATTATAACGCATATTTGATGTAATTTTACAAATTATATAACGCTGGTTCAGACCAATGGTCCCTGGTTTAGACCTTACCACTAGTAATGATAAATTTGTAGAACATGAATGATTTCCCTTTCTTGGTTATACACATATTTGATGTTTTTCAGTCAGTTCAATAATTTGTAGTTTTCATCGTGACTTACAACCCCAATGGGGAGAGGTGGTGGTGGATTTGATGAAGGTTTAACGCTGCTTCTTCATTGGAAGAGATGGCTAATGCAAGAGCAATGGGAGACTGACACCATTGGTCTAAAGATACTGTGTAGCTGCTATCAGCTTCACCAATTCTGCCACAAATGCAGTTGCCTGACACATAAAAGTTTGATCGAAGATTTTCTGACACAGAATTTGTTATAGAGAAGCAAAGCCAATTCGTGGAGAACTTGTAATAAGAATGCTTATGTTTGATTCAAGCAGCACCAATTTGGGAACCGTACACCCAAATTGTTAACAACTGGCTAGTACGCTGCTTGTAATCCTAATACCCAATGCACGAGTTTGTGTGCTACTATTTTTGGTGCACTAAAAGAAAATATAGTCGGTGTAAAAAACGGGGGCATTTCTATGCGTTTTTAGTGCACTTCAAGAAAAGTCGAAACGCCTGAGCAGATATCGTTTCAGCCACACAAATAATTGGGTCAGCTTGCAAAAGATGATCGGCATAAAGATGCCATTAGTGTGTTTCCTAGATTGCTTATGTAGTTATGTTGAACTGTACACCTACTGAAAAATGTTGTTTCATGGAATGCCATGATTTGCGGGTATAGCCAAACTGGTCATACCGAAGAAACAGGATGAAGCTATTCCTCACAAAGCTAAATGATCAAACAACCATGGCAAATCGATCAAAACTGACAATAAGATTCTGGAGTGCATATCATAATAAACACTAATAGAACGAACAAACACCAACAATAAAAGAGTCTTCCACTACGTAAAACTTATACGTTGACAAATAAAGCATCACCAAGAGAAGAATTAACGGCATCCAATTCTTTGTTCTCATAAGATGCTCGTTTTCTTTTAGAACTGCTACTACTTTCATCTAGTAGTTCATTATGCTTGCGTTTCGCTTCTTTATCTGCAGCTTCTTCCATTGTAACTTTGGTGTTTCTCTTCGAGTGAGAATCTTGAATTTCAATAGCATCCTTGGACTGTTTTTTCCCCGTTGTACCCATATAAGTACCTGAACTCACCGAAACTAAGCTCTCCACGTAACTCTCCGAGAAAAAATTACCATCATTTATGCCATTTATATCTAGGATCCTAACGCTATCATTCTTTTGGTCGTATAAACCGAGACGTTCACCAACCTGTATTAGAATCTCACTATCTTTAACAGAGCCATAGAACTTTAATAATCGGGGTTCTTCAGTCATTCCTTCTTGGGTAATGGTGAATTGCTTTGTCCAAGATTCTCTCACACCATAATTTTGCATAACCCATACATCAACATGAACGTTACGGACACCACAAATTAAGCAAAGGGAATCTCCCAGCACTTGGACATCAAATATCTCTTCTGGGCATTTCATAGTTTCTTCAGGAAGTGGTAAACCAATGAACTTCTCACTGTTAATATCAAAGGAGATTATAGTTTTTTCACGAGTGGCCGTATCACCTGACCAGTGTACAGCTTCACCTAACCAATGCAGAACACCATTCAGAAGCACACCACCAGTTATATCAGAATGCACATAAAGGATGTTTTGGCCTCTACTCCATGAACCAG
>NW_020619225.1:0-446 GCF_003573695.1 Papaver somniferum | reverse complement strand
AAAGTATCCCTTATTACAAATATTGTTTACTTATATACCTCTATTTGTCCCCCAAGGTTTTGTGTAATCTCTTTTTCGACTATTTTGCTCATAACTTCTTCATACGAAGTGGGAATGACCTCATTATTTTTTACTACCTCTGCCTTTCAGTTCCCCACAGTATACAGGAAACTTTTTAGGATTTGGACGCTTAGCAATTGGTGTTTCATCCTTATTTTCAATGTAAAGGATGACTTCCCTCTTTATTTTTGGAATCAACATACGTAGAAATGCAATTTGCATAACATGTAGAGCCTTTAAATGTATTAATTTTTACCGAATTTATTTTTTAGAAAATTTTATAATAAAACTGAGTTTATCTAGTTTATAGTATGTTTTTAAAATAAAGGATTTCGAATTCTAAAGATGTCACTAGACTTCCTTGAGTCAATGCATCCAAAATGCAA
>NW_020619224.1:0-363 GCF_003573695.1 Papaver somniferum | reverse complement strand
CAATATAAAACAAAGCACAAACCTATATGACTTTCTTAAACTAAAATTTGTGGCTCTAGGTTCAACCATACTAATTTTAGTAACTATCAAATGAGGAAGGCTAATTTTTCTTAAACTAATTTCTATTATAAGATATATGTCTCTAACTTCAAGGAAGAATCCTACGAATCTTTCTAAGCGAACTTACATTTATCGGTTTCCTAAATAATTATACCAAGCTTCTATGATCAGTCATGTCTGAATGCAGTTGCTCTGTCAAGGTTGGCAAGCCCAACAATGCTTCCCTACGAACAGAGAAAACACAACCTTCACTATTCCCCAGTGTTGGATTAATTAAATGCTAACTTATTACGACTAACTAAT
>NW_020619223.1:0-1023 GCF_003573695.1 Papaver somniferum | reverse complement strand
GATATTATAGAGCACATGCAAAAAGAGTCAATGTAAGCGTGCGTCAATGACGCACGCCAAATCCGAAAATAAGGGCTTTAGTAGCTGTCATCCACTATGTAAATCCCTATATAAGGGACCGAGCGACCTTGTATCAAGAGAGATATTTTTAAGAGTTGAGACAAGGAATTTAGCAGAGAGAAAGATTGTTTGTTCTCCAAGTTAGAGTTTTCTGATTATTATGTATTCAAATTAAAGATCTAATAAAAGTTCCAATGAATTTGATGATGATTACTTAAATTTTTCTATAGAATTCCTTAAGGGTGTGGTTGTAGGATTTCTTGGAACTACAAGTAGATTTCGGGAACTACCACCTCAACGACATCCTTATGGAAAGATTTATCTTCGAACATTTCATCGTTATCAGACACTTGATTATTTGACTGAACTTTAGTGTCGATATCGTGTTCAACCTCTCCAAGATTGCCGTGAAACCCAGCCTAACAGGTTGCAATTAGTGCGCTTTTAAAAGCTACATCCTTCGATTCACTTGAAAGTCGTTTTCCCGGTATTAGCATGATTTTTGTTTCTTCCCATATAAATTCATAAACATTGTCATGCGATTGCTAATGGAGTGAAGATCAGATATCCAATGACTTACTAACACGATATAGCACAAACCCATGTCAACAACTTCATGAAAATTTGAGTTAGAATAATAGTTACCGATAGACAATAAAAATCTGCAACCACCGATCGGATCACCATACGAATACCAATCCATATCGAGACCAAATAGTTATGCAATTCTTTTTGACACCAGATTTTCTTCGCAACTGCAGTCTATTACAAAGTAACAACCTCTACCATTAATATCTCCAAAGAACTTGGGCAATTGAACGTGAAGTTCTCCCATCTTTTTGAAGTCTGGTTACTTGAATGACTAATTTGTCTTAAACGGGATCGTGTGGTAACATGGAAGAATATGAGATTTGATTTCGGTGAAGACAGTGGAAGTGCGATCGACTTAAAATAAGTTGAGTG
>NW_020619222.1:0-1102 GCF_003573695.1 Papaver somniferum | reverse complement strand
CCAAGGTCAACCTACTCAAAACCCACTCCCACCTACAAAATTCTAGTGGACATTACTGTGTCCACCAAAAATTCATCTTTTCTTTTGGAAAGCAATCAATGAGGGTCTACCAACATTATCTCTCCTACATCACATCCATGTGACCGATTCCGACATTTGCCCCAGATGCAACGCTAATCAGGAATCATCGACTCACTTGCTAATCCACTGCCCAACGACAGCTGCAGCTTGGAACACCTTATTCACTCAACTATCAACCTTACAAAACTCCAACTACAACACCACATGTCATTTAACGCCGCAAACAACCATTTCACAAATTCTACAACAGTCAACACCAATATCTGTCATCTCTTCTGTTTGCTTTTTTATTATGGACCTTATGGCTGGCCAGGAATGAACTAATATACCGCCAAAAACAGACAACATCAAAAGAAATACTGGCTTGTGCGAAAAAAACAACAACAAGAATATTTCGTGGCAATACAATCCTTAACTCCAGTATTACCCGGAAATTCACCGGTTCTCCACCACTCAAGAAATGCCAAAAGGATTTCGACAATTTCGGTAGGATGATCCACACTAAACTTGGATTGGATTAAGATTAACACAGATGGGGCAGCCAGGGGCATCCAGGATTCGCAGGTGCCGGTTTTATTTGCAGAGACTCTGAAGCGCGAACAATTACGGCTTTAGCCCAACCTCTGGGAATTACAAGTGCCTTAACTGCAGAAACTTGGACTCTACTATTGGCATCAAGAACAACAACAAAAGGTTAATGGCCAAAATTTCTCTTTGAGACAGACTTAGAAACCTTATGCTCTTCGTCACATCCTCTACTGATCCTCCTTGGCATATCTCAAGGATGATTGGATCGAAGAAATAAAGATTAGAATTCGACAGATTCCACAAGCCGCTATCCAACACAACTACAGAGAAGGAAATCAAGCAGCGGATGGCTTGGCCAATCATGCGGCTGGCGGAAGTCAAATGGGAAATCTTTCAACCAAAATTTGGGACCACGCAATTCCGATTTATATTAGTCAAGTTATTTTCCATGACTCTGTGAGTACCACATACCCACGTCCAATTGTAACCTAAT
>NW_020619221.1:0-810 GCF_003573695.1 Papaver somniferum | reverse complement strand
GAAAAGGGGTGCTACAATTTTTTTGTAACGGCCCAGCAGCCGTTACGATTTTTTTTGTAACGGCTCTTGTAACAGCGAAGAGCCGTTACTACGTGGCACTGTCGTAACATGCGAGAGCCGTTACGAATTTATTTAGTAACAGAACGTTGTAACAAGATGAGGCCGTTACGAATTTTTTGCAACAGTAAAAAAATTACTGCCGGTCAACATTGACCTGGTCAAAATCAGTCAGCAATGACCAATTTTGACCAGGTCAAGGTTGACCGGCAGCTCATTCTCGGCCGGAATACGCCGAAATTCAAAATAACCACCTGCATACACCTTTCGTTTATCCTTCACAATCAACAATATTTTTCAATCAATTCATACTATACCTAATCAATTCATATCTACACATTCATATAAAAAAAACACAAATTTTTCTAAGTATCAATTTTTTTTTGTTAAGTATCAAATTCTGAGGGAATACATAGACAGAAATTTACTAAGTTTCAAAGTTCAGTTCATAGAAACTTAAAAAACTTTCTAAGTTCCTAACTTATATCTAAGTTTTCCCATGTCACAGGCTAACATAAACACAAACACGACTCACATAAAATCCTTCTCATGCCGCAGACTGCTGCATCTGAAGCAGGATAGACAAAGATGATGGAATCCAATGCGACAACAGCTATGTATCTTCAATCCAATGGCCATTGCTCTTATAGGATTTCTCTACCAATAAAGAAGCAGCTACGCAGTACTTCACCTGCAGACACAAAACACTGTTAACAACGGTTTAACAGCGGCAATACCCTGCATACACCTTTC
>NW_020619220.1:0-372 GCF_003573695.1 Papaver somniferum | reverse complement strand
CTTCTTTTGTCGAATCTGGGAGACTTACCATTCCCTGTTAAGTCAAAATATCTCATTGCCAACCAATCTATTGAACAAAATCACGAGAAAATCTCTCCAAAATCAAAACAGAATATCTCGTAACTTCCCGAAATATAACAATCAACTCCTTCCTTGTTTAATCGATAAGAGCAGATATCTTTCCCTTTTTACCGATTCTATCACTATTACCATCCCTCTTCAGATAAAACAGGACCAAACCAAATCATATCCCACACAGAATCCGCGAAAATCTTGTCAACAATCAAGCTAGCAAAGTTACGCAGACTGTATTTTCTTCCCGCCAAAATTATAATTCAAATGGAGAAGATGACCTCCCCCTAATCCTTTACA
>NW_020619219.1:0-449 GCF_003573695.1 Papaver somniferum | reverse complement strand
AGACGAAGTAGAAGAAGAGCAACAAACCAGAAACTATAGACAGGCAGAGAGAAATCAAGAAGCAGATGAAGGAATAACTCATGGAGATGAAGAAATTGGAGCGTTAGAAACATTAAGACGAAGAATACATGAAGAAAGAAGAGCTGAGGCAGAAGAACGTGCATATCTAACAAGGCAAAATCACGAATTGAGGATGGAAAATATGATACTACAGAGTAGAAGATCGAGAAGCATTACAAAATCATATTCAAGATCGACTAGAAGAGAAATGAGGCGAAACTCACCCACAATCAATGCTGGAAACAATATTCAAGAAGAAATATCAAATCCTAATGAAGAAAACCGCGAAAATAGAGAAAGAGCTGATGATCGTTACGTTCCACAAAATGAAACTTTTGATGATAGGAAAAATGGTAGAAATCAAGATGGACAATGTCAGGGACGAAATG
>NW_020619218.1:0-1076 GCF_003573695.1 Papaver somniferum | reverse complement strand
TAGTGGTCAAATATAGGTTTCCAATAGGGAGATAAAACGTATATTAGAGAAAACAGTTAATCCTAATCGGAAAGACTGGTCGTCTAGGATTACTGATGCCTTATGGGCTTACCGTACTGCGTCTAAGAACCCCATTGGAATGTCTCCTTATCGGCTTGTGTATGGCAAGGCATGTCATTTACCTGTTGAGTTAGAGCATAGAGCTTATTGGGCTGTTAAGAAGCTAAATTTTTCACTTGACAAGGAAGGAGCCCATAGGAAACTCCAGCTGAATGAGTTGGAAGAAATTCGTAGAGATGCATACGATAGTGCTAAAGAGTATAAGAACAAAATGAAACTTGTGCATGATAAGAATATTTTAATAAAGTCATTTTCTCCAGGTCAAAAATTTCTTCTGTATGATACCCGCTTGCAACTTTTCCTTGGGAAGTTACGTTCTCTGTGGACGGGTCCTTTTATTGTTCGCACTGTCTTTCCTCATGGAGCTGTTGAGATCGAGACACCGGATGGTATTAGTTATTCGAAGGTTAACGGTCAGAGATTAAAACCCTTTTTAGAGCCCTTTCCTACATGTGATGTTGAGGAGGTCCCTCTGGAGGACCATGTTTACCTTGATTGACCATCGAGGCGATTGTATGTTGTATATTAGTTTCCGATTTCTCTCTTCACCCAGGTACTATCTTTCCGACTTCTCTCTTTACTGATTCCTCATGTTACTTTACTTTTTGGTAATTTTATTTCATTAGAAACATTGAGGACAATGTTAGATTTAAGTTTGGGGGTGGGGAAGAAACTTTTAGTTGCAATAAATAAACTCCAGAGCCTAGAAATTTATGCTTATTAAGGTTGGCACTAACCAATCTAAGTGGATGGGAACATCTTGATTGTACGAGTTGAGGAACCAATCTGATTAGGTGGAAACATCTAAAGAGTCTATTCATAAAAGCACAGAGCTCAGTTGTTAGAATTAAAAAAAAAACATGGTAGTTTCGTCATATCTTGTTGAATCCTAATCCATTCTGTTTTTATTTCTTAAGTGATAATGTGGGGCGCACGATTCAAGTTGTTACCATTGC
>NW_020619217.1:0-1124 GCF_003573695.1 Papaver somniferum | reverse complement strand
ATGAGGATAGCTAGAAAACAAATAATTTTTAGAAATCAAAGGGGTATAGAGGACAGCAATAACCCTGCAGATTTTGTGAAACAGCACCAAGGTTCTAAGCAATTGCATTATTGTTGTAACCATGATTCTAGACACCGTAGCGCCTCTCAACAATTTTCTGTCAAGGCGCCTCCTGCCCATAAAATTGCAAATAACCAACTCCTAGGAGCATTTTTTTTGAAGGTAAAGGCATTATTTTTTTGGTAACTGTAGAAATACCATTACCACGGAGACCTAAGCTTGAAAGAAAGATATTCTAAATCTTCAACACACACAAAAAGGGAGATGATTTTGACAGCTCAGTAAGTAAGAGTGTCTATCGAAGAAGCAGGTACCCAATTTGAGGAAAGCTTTCTTTTCTTACGATTGACACCTCAAGACACTGGAGGGGTGACCACCTCACCTCACAGAACACTTTTAAAAAACATAATCAGAAGAAACAAAAGAGATGGTATTTGCAGAGAAACGATACATAGTATTTCTATTATTGAAAGGGGGAAAATCAGATGCAAGGAAAAAAAAGAAACCATGTGAAGTCATTCAGCCTAGGACAGGATTTAATAGTCCCAAAGTTGAGACCAAAAACGATCAAAGGATTGAATAACTATGAGTAGTGACTTCCTAATAAGCTAATTTTCAGTAGTGACTGCCATTTGAGAATCCCATGATCTCCCAACTAGTGTGTTTCAACCTAAACATATCAGCCTCACATGTGTTTAGCGACATCAAATAGTTGATAAAGCAGAAAGGTATAAAAAAAAATGGTGAAGCTTCAACAAAAATTCTACCGGGTAGGACCTAACATTCAAACAAAACAAGGAGAAACAGGATAAAAGATGGTGCGGTATATATACCTCAAAAGGGTTCCACCCACGTAAGAAGTAGCTGTAAAGACAACCAAGAACTACACCACCTGCTACACTAGCAGATAATAGCTGAATCATTTCAATATCAACCTCTCTATTGATAGCTTTTGTCCTTTGTGCAAGTTTAATTTTATCAAGACCTACATCACCCTAGAGACAAACAAATAAAGATGATCCAAATCAAAATCAGAAATAAATAAACAAAATTGATTTTTAAAA
>NW_020619216.1:0-618 GCF_003573695.1 Papaver somniferum | reverse complement strand
CTCAACAAGTCTGGAGAGAACTCCACTTTGAACCAAATGAAATTTTCAACAATAGGGATGACTTCCATGAGTGGTTAACAAATCTTCTAAACGTCAAAAGTCACAGAACCCACTCAATGGGATGGGCTGAGATGTTTTCTGTTGTCATATGACACATATGGAAAGCCAGATGTGATTTGACTTTTGAAAAGAAAACGCCAAATGCTGGTAGGATATCTAGGAATATTATTTATTACATAAACTACCAGAAAGTTGAATTTGACAGGAAAAATTGCAACTTCTCTAATGTGTCTTACTCCAAAGAGGAGACTGAAAATCAAACAATTGAATTCAGATTAAGAAGGATGCCACCAATACTCTTCACTTCGAAAATAAATGTGGCAATCTATCTAAACCCTACCAATGGAAGTTATAGTATGGGTTTAATCCTTTTCGATCATACATGACATTGCAGGGTAGCAAGATGACCAGTGTTTGGGCAAAGTTCAGATGAGGAAGTGAAACAAAAGGCGGCACTGGAGGCATACAACTGGACGACAACATTAGGAAGCAGAATGGATTTTGAATCCAACTCCTGCCAAATAATCAAGCTAATCAGGAGCATGTATGCATACAAGA
>NW_020619215.1:0-734 GCF_003573695.1 Papaver somniferum | reverse complement strand
CGGAGTTGGTGGTGAAGGTGAGGCTGTTGCTGACGGAGGTGAGGTAGGTGAAGTCGATGGAGAAGAAGGAGGGGAGTGTTTGGTTGATGGGTATAAGTATTAGGTGCTTGGGTGTTGAGCGGTTGCATCAAGTCTCGATGATTCGCGAAGCTGAGCCGTGGGATGCGGAAATGATAGATTGATCTAACGGCGAGATAGAAGGGAGCTTGTAGCGACCGTTGGGTGTATAATACATCAAAATGAACGGCGCAGATTGGAGTTAGGTGCTGTAGTGTGAAGCAGGATCTTCATATTTTGATGCACGACGATGAGGCGACCGTAGGATGCTGAGATGATCCAATCTGACGGCTGAAGATGATGGCGGGTATGGATATTGGAAATGGGTTTGGGTGAGGGGTTTGGGCCTTGGGTATGCCAAGCCCATATCTTCTTTAAGAACAATTCTTCCTCTTCAAGCCCAATTCTAGCCTTTTGGTCTTGCAAACAACATTCTTCGCGGCTTCCTTGTGTGATTCCTCTTGGCTTCCACCACTTTTCTGCTCTTTTTGCTCCGCTATTCATCCAAACTTTATTTATTACCTAAAAATGCAAAATTAGTTAATAAAAATATTTATTCTTGAAAACAAAGAAAATACAGAATATGGGATAAAATGTAGAATTAATGCACAAAAGATGAGTTAAATGCCAACAAAAAGATATAGAAATATGCACTTTTTAGGACTCATCAGTTTCCA
>NW_020619214.1:0-706 GCF_003573695.1 Papaver somniferum | reverse complement strand
TCTGATCCCTTTTCTCCTTCACCTATCTTGTAAATATCTTTTTTATCAATATATTTTCTTGACTTAGCAAAAAAAAAAACCAGGAAAATTAACCCAAACAGTAGCATGTGAAGAACTCTCTTTATCTGGATCAAACCAAGGAAACCAATCTTGGAGCCGTAACTCTTGTTGATTAATTTTCCAGGTTTTACCATCACAAATTTTTACTTTATCTTCCTCAGATGAAAACTTTATAATAAAAAAACAGTTTTTCATAGGTGTGAATTTTACCTTACCCGGACCTAAGTTCCATTGATCTTCTAAAGATTTTGTAACCCACAGCAAAACTTTTAGCTTTAAGATGCAACCTTCCAATAAGACTATGATTCCAGATCGCACACCCTTCCTGAAAAAAATCCAGCGGCAATTCCATAGAAGGTTTATTATCATGAAAAATAGGGTTTGGGAGAATACCAATATCTATAGTGGTAGGTTTTAGCGTTTTTTTTCCCTTAACCATATCTGTAAAAGCGACAGATATAAGAGACAAGTTACTAGAACCCGGATCATGATTTTCCCCCATTGCAAATCATCCAAAGATGATCAAAACAATGGAGAAAAACGTGAAAAAACTGGAAACCCTAAAAAACTCAAGCAAAAAATCGACAGAGCTAATTATATAGTCTCGTGAGGGTTTACCAGAGATGTACCCACAAAACCTTTACTC
>NW_020619213.1:0-747 GCF_003573695.1 Papaver somniferum | reverse complement strand
TTGTTTAATTTCATGAATGGGGGATGTTTTTATTTTATTAATTTGAAATTACTATTGCTAGGGTTTCAGGTGTATACCTTTCCCAAATCTAAAATCGTTTTCTACTGTATTATGTAAACCTAGGGTTCTGTCAATTTTAAGAGTTTTTTATGATCTTGGTTGTGATTCTATATCTTAGTAAGAATCTTAAGAGTTTTTTTATTGCCAGGGTTTCTTTTGTTTTGTTCAAGTTTTTCATATTTTTATGATCATAAACCAATTTAGGTCTTTCATATCTTAGTATTAATTGGTTGAAACAATTGATGTTTTGTGTGATTCTTGTGACGAAAATTATGGAATTTGGTTTAGGTTGAGCTAATTTTTGTTACTAGTGGATGTTAATGGATTTAGGAATTTGCTTTTGTTGTTGTAAGGAGTAAAAGTTACATTGTAGATTAGGCGGCGTTGTTATATAGCTGGAAAGGAGAATCTGTTACTGTATTCTATCGATATTTTTTTTCTTCACTTCGCAACGGTGTTCTATCATGCTAAACAATTGGTTTAACAGGGAAGAAGGCGTATTTGAACCCGACATTTGACAAGCAACGCACGTGCACTACACTTGTAGCCTATTAGAGAACCTACTCATTCCCTACCTCCACATACAACAAATGGCATCGTTTGACTCCGCGGAAGATTTGGCAATCACCAAAGCATGGGCAGCCTAAAGTCGAGTTTTAGATCGCTCCTCGACCGAGATCCTTTGGG
>NW_020619211.1:0-311 GCF_003573695.1 Papaver somniferum | reverse complement strand
CATCCCTCATCCTACCTTTCTTTTGGAGGTGTTCTCTGATGCCGAACAACCAAAAGATGACGAAGTCGTCCCAGGAGAAGAAGAAGAGTTTTCTGAAGATGGGGAGGATCAGAAGGTTGTTGACATGAAGGCGATGGAAAAAGAGTCCAAGAGAGTTTGTTCTAGTACTGATGCTGGTCTTGGTGGAGCGTGTCATAAGATCCCTGAAACAACCGTTACTGATGACGCCTCTTCTCAGCAATAGCCTTAGTTTTCTTCTTTCCCATATTGATCATACTGCTTGGCTAATTTAGAAACATTTTATCTTTCTG
>NW_020619210.1:0-304 GCF_003573695.1 Papaver somniferum | reverse complement strand
TTTTCTACTTAGAGCAGTTTCGAGTGTATATTCGAAAAATACACACTCAAAAAGACTCGAACGCTATAACTTAGCTCAAGAGGTGTCTATTTTGATTGAAAACATGCTAATTATCAGGACATGTTGGTCTAGAGACCCACATGATCTTGATATTTTAGCCAAGTTTTGAAGCCTAGGCTTCATAAACACAAATTTTTCTACTTAGAGCAGTTTCGAGTGTACATTCGAAAAATACACACTCGAAAAGACTAGAACACTATAATTTAGCTCAAGAGGTGTCTATTTTGATTGGAAACATGCTAAT
>NW_020619209.1:0-260 GCF_003573695.1 Papaver somniferum | reverse complement strand
CACTCGAAAAGACTCGAACGTTATAATTTATCTCAAGAGATGTTTATTTTGATTGAAAACATGGTAATTATCAGGACATGTTGGTCTATAGACCCACATGATCTTGATATATTAGCCAAGTTTTGAATCCTAGGCCACATACACACGAATTTTCTACTTAGAGCAGTTTCGATTGTATATTCGAAAAATACACGCTCGAAAAGACTCGAACGCTATAATTTAGCTCAAGAGGTGTCTATTTTGATTGGAAACATGCTAAT
>NW_020619208.1:0-617 GCF_003573695.1 Papaver somniferum | reverse complement strand
AGCTCAAGAGGTGTCTATTTTGATTGGAAACATGCTAATGATCAGGACATGTTGGTCTATAGACCCACATGATCTTGATATGTTAGCCAAGTTTTGAAGGCTAGGCCTCATAAATACGAATTTTCTACTTAGAGCAGTTTCGAGTGTACATTCGAATAATACACACTCGAAAAGACTCGAACGCTATAATTTAGCTCAAGAGGTGTCTATTTTGATTGAAAACGTGATATTGATCAGGACATGTTGGTCTATAGAGCCACATGATCTTGATATTTTAGCCAAGTTTTGAAGCATAGGCCTCATAAATACGAATTTTCTACTTAGAGAGCAGTTTCGAGTGTACATTCGAATAATACACACTCGAAAAGACTCGAACGTTATAATTTAGCTCAAGAGGTGTCTATTTTGATTCAAAACATGCTATTGATCAGGACATGTTGGTGTATAGACCCACATGATCTTGATATATTAGCCAAGTTTTGAAGGCTAAGCCTCATAAACACGAATTTTCTACTTAGAGCAGTTTCGAGTGTACATTCAAATAATACACACTCGAAAATACTCGAACGCTATAATTTAGCTCAACCGGTGTCAATTTTTATTGGAAACATGCTAAT
>NW_020619207.1:0-701 GCF_003573695.1 Papaver somniferum | reverse complement strand
CATCCGCAATTTTTTGTGGTCTGGCGATGCTGAGAAGCGAAAACATTTCACGGTCCTTTATGATGATTTATGCCGTTCTAGGCGTGAAGGTGGGCTTGGGCTAAAGAAGTTGAATGATGTTAATAGGTCCATGCTTATGAAGTTGTGGGTCTCGATTCGTGACTCTAATAAGACTTGGGCCAGATTCTTGAAGGAAAAATATTTCAAGGTTAGTGGCAAATTGATTGATTATAAGTTGGGTTCTTCGGTTTTTCCAGGCATCAGATTGGTTCATAACTTTGTGCAACGCCATACACGCTCAATTATAGGTAACGGTGCTAATACTTCCTTATTCTTTGATAATTGGTGTGCTGATTTTTCAATTGCAAGCCGCCTTGGCATTACAACAAAAGGGCCTAATGATTTTAAGGCCAAAGTTAGTGATATTATTGTTGATGGCTCTTGGGTTATTCCTCCAAAGACTAAAGATTTGATGATTCGTTGCAATATTGATGTTGATAATTTGCCTCTTATTGGTGGTGGAGATGATTATAAGATTTGGGACTTGGACAGTAAGGGTGCTTTCTCTGTCAAATCCGCCAAGGCCGCCATTCGTGGGCCTATTGAAGTGTCACCAACTGCAGCCTTATTCTCTAGAAGTGTTGTGCATCCTACTTTGAGTGTTCAATACTGGAAGTTATTTCATAAACAATGTTGTGCTT
>NW_020619206.1:0-505 GCF_003573695.1 Papaver somniferum | reverse complement strand
TACACAAAAGTATAGGTGGCAGCTTAGTTTCATAGTTGGCTTTTTATGAAAAACTCATACTTCTTTAAGATTAATGAATTAATAATGTCACTTGGACCACTAGAAACTGTTTAAAACATCTAATAATATACTAAAACTGGTAAATTTAATAGGATGGTTCAAAATAATACACAGAAGTAAAGGTGACGACTTAGTTTCAAAGTTGGCTTGTTATCAAAAACTCATAGTTCTCTAAGATTAAAGAATTAATAGATTTCACTTGGACCGCTTGAATCTATTTAAAAAATCTAATAATATACTAAAACTGGTAAATTTAAGAGGATGGTTCAAAAGAATGCACATAAATATAGGTGACAGCTTAGTTTCATAGTTGGCTTGTTATTAAAAACTCATAATTCTTTAAGATCAAAGAATTAATAGATGTCAATTGGACCGCTAGAAACTATTTAAAAAATCAAATTAATATACTAAAACTGGTAAATTTAAGAGGATGGTTCAAAAGAAT
>NW_020619205.1:0-529 GCF_003573695.1 Papaver somniferum | reverse complement strand
CTAGAAACTGTTTGAAACATCTAATAATATACAAGAACTGGTAAATTTAAGATGATGGTTCAAAAGAATACACATAAGTATAGGTGACTGCTTAGTTTCATAGTAGACTTGTTATCAATAACACATAGTCCTCTAAAATTAAAGAATTAGTAGATGTCACCTGGAACACTAATAAGTGTTTAAAACATCTAATAATATACAAAATCTTGTAAATTTACGAGGATGGTTCAAAAGAATACACAAAAGTATAGGTGACTGCTTAGTTTCAGAGTAGGCTTGTTATCAATAAATCATAGTCCTCTAAAATTAAAGAATTAGTAGATGTCACCTGGAACACTAATAAGTGTTTAAAACATCTAATAATATACAAAATCTTGTAAATTTACGAGGATGGTTCAAAAGAATACACAGAAGTATAGGTGACTGCTTAGTTTCATAGTAGGCTTGTTATCAATAACTCATTGTACTCTAAAATTAAAGAATTAATAGATGTCACCTGGAACACTAGAAACTGTTTAAAACATCTAAT
>NW_020619204.1:0-432 GCF_003573695.1 Papaver somniferum | reverse complement strand
GACATGTGATAAGAGTGTAAAGTGAATCTACACATGTGTAAAGAAAGATCTGAAGTCATGACTACTAATCACCAAGAGATAGTTTCTCAGGCTAAGAACTGAGGTCGAAATCTAGCTAGCTGTCCGGACTTTACGAGAACTGCGAATGAGTTGGAGGTATTTCACAATTTCTCGCGTTGTACATCAATGGCATACACCCTCCTTGCTTACAACAAAAACACAAAAGATGACTATTTACATGACTCTTATTTACATTGACAAATCTCTTTTTATTTTTGGAACAAGAGATGATGGAATTGATAAATACTTGATTTTTTTGGTATTTTTCTGATATTTTTTTCTGAATATATACATCGTTTTTTTTTTTTTTTTTTTTTTTTTTTTTTTTTTTTTTTTTTTTTTTTTTTTTTTTTTTTTTTTTTTTTTTTTTTT
>NW_020619203.1:0-734 GCF_003573695.1 Papaver somniferum | reverse complement strand
CTGTTTAAACCATCTAATAATATACAAAAACTTGGAAATTTAAGAGGACGGTTCAAAATAATACACAAAAATATAGGTGACTGCTTAGTTTCATAGTAGGCTTGTTATCAATAACTCACAGTCCTCTAAAAAATTTGACTTATCAAAAAAAATCATAGTTCTCTAAAATTAAAGAATGAATAGATGTCACCTGGAACACTAGAAACTGTTTAAACCATCTAATATTATACTAAAAGTGGTAAATTTAAGAGGATGGTTCCAAATAATACATAGAAGTATAGGTGACTGCTTAGTTTCATAGTAGGCTTGTTATCAATATCTCATAGTCCTCTAAAATTAAAGAATTAATAGATGTCTCCTGGAACGCTAGAAACTGCTTAAACCATCTAATAATATACAATAACTTGTAAATTTAAGAGGATGGTTCAAAACAATACACAAAAGTATAGATGACCACTTAGTTTCATAGTAGGCTTGTTATCAATAACTCATAGTCCTCTAAAATCGAAGAATTAATAGCTGTCACCTGGAACACTAGAAATTGTTTAAAACATCTATATACAAATACCGGTAAATTTACGAGGATGGTTCAAAAGAATACACAGAAGTATATGTGACTACTTAGTTTCATAGTAGGCTTGTTATCAATAACTCATAGTCCTCTAAAATTAAAGAATTAATAGATGTCACCTGGAATGCTAGAAACTGTTTAAAACATCTAATAATATACAAAA
>NW_020619202.1:0-574 GCF_003573695.1 Papaver somniferum | reverse complement strand
ATCATCTATTCTATTATTAAGACTTTCCGAGAAATAATTTCAAACTGTTGTTGATGGTGGTTTTTAGCTTAGGGTTAAAATCGTAAAAACCTTGCATCAGATGTGACGTCATTCTGCAAGGAAACAGTGCTGCGAGTACTAACCTCTTCACCGACATATTTATTGAGCCGCTCAATACACTTTTATCCATAACACTCTGTAAATTTCGGAACCTCACCAATACGAGACTCACAGAGTACTTTTCTGTGCTATGTTCCCCAGCAGAAACCTCAATCGGTATGGCATGACGGATTTATGTTCACTCGCAGCGGAGTATCGTGAACCTCCAAGTACCAAAGTTAAGGCCATTGCACGAAATGCTCAGACAGAAAGCACACTACATGCTGTAGATAAAGATTTTTGTATGGAAGCATACAAAATCCATCTAATTATTGTGATAACTCGCAAAAAACTCATAAACCCAACTAATTTGCAAATTAAGGTTTCGCGCCCCGCGCATTATACCGGACCATGTTGGTCGAAACCATGCTTAAACAAGCTAGGCAAGTGAATCCGCCACAGCGCGCTAAAAGTG
>NW_020619201.1:0-257 GCF_003573695.1 Papaver somniferum | reverse complement strand
GAATCTTACCTGTAAATGGATGGATTCGTCGTTCTTACCAAGTTTCTGACTTATAGTAGTCCACTCCCGGACAGATTTCGATCTCGGAGCCTGGTTTGCATACAATATGGAGAAATAGGGTTTGTTTAAAGTTTCGTAGAATACTCCCAAGGAATCTTGCCTGTAAATGGATGGATTCGTCTTTCTTACAAAGTTTCTGACTTAGAGTAGCCCACTCGCGGCCAGGTTTCGATCTCGGAGCCTGGTTTGCATCTAAT
>NW_020619200.1:0-324 GCF_003573695.1 Papaver somniferum | reverse complement strand
TATTGTGCAGCCTTTTCATAGGATGAATCAAACAAAAAAAGTGGAAATTGCTAAAAGTGTTAAGAAAGTGAAGTCTACTGATGAAGAATACCAAGGTCCAAATTCAACTTCAAGAGAATGAAAATACAAACACAACACGAAAAGAATGAGGTCATACCTACATCAGACGAAAAAGTTATGGCCAAAACAAGATCCAAAGATTTGAGTCTGCAGAGAAAAGGTTCGGCTGATAACTCATCAGCACGAGCTAGCCGAACCTAGAGCCTGCAAATCAATATTTTCGAAGTGTTTACAGAGAGATGTTAGGCATGAAAGTGATCTAAT
>NW_020619199.1:0-352 GCF_003573695.1 Papaver somniferum | reverse complement strand
TTTTTAATGTAGTGCATACTACTCCAAACTACAATATATAATGTAGTGCGTAATATCCGCCAATGACAACGTGTAGTTTATTGAGTAACATATGTTGTTGAATAGGAGTTTCTGTTAGGGATTTTATTTTATTTTTGTTAGGAAAGAAAACTTTAATTAAATAAAGAAGAGATTACATTTGGTTGAGAAATGGAGGCAGAGACCCATCCATTCTCCAGAACAATTGTGTTGTCTGCTATACTTAGCAGCAGAATCAGCCATAAGAAAAAATTCTGAGTTCCTTCTAACATATCTAATAGAATGAAAAGAGAAAGTTTTTAAAATAAAATTGGTATCTTCTAAAATGGAACTA
>NW_020619198.1:0-451 GCF_003573695.1 Papaver somniferum | reverse complement strand
GTTCGGTTTCTAGCCAAACCAAAACCGAAACCAATACTATTGGTTTCTAAAAATCTAAACCAAACCAATCCATTAACCATTGGTTCGGTTTCCAAATGGTTCAAGTTGGTTTCGGTTTGTCCCAGTGATTTTTTGGTTAACCAATAATTATGTCAAACCAAAAAAAAAAATAATACACAAATTTACAGATAAAAAATCGTAGTTGCCGATAGTATTGGTTTACACAAATTTACAGACAAAAAAATAAAATAAAATAAATATCAAGAATCGTTAAAGCTTACTCTAATTCTAGAGATCAAAAGAAGATATATAATATATCTTAATTTAGTTATTGACAAATAAAAAAGAAGGAAGACGGGAAGAAAAAAGTCGAGTAGCAGCAGCTGTAGTTGGGGGTGGAGAAGGGAGGCGACTGAGAGAAGGAGAAAGAGAAAGAGGGAGAGTATCATAA
>NW_020619197.1:0-1131 GCF_003573695.1 Papaver somniferum | reverse complement strand
TAGTATTAAAAAACGCAAAGATCCAACTTGAAACCTTGCTGAGGCAGATAAAGCAATCAACTTCATAATGGAATGATCATACCGGGCTCAAGTTTACAAGGAGCATACATAATAATAGTCCTACAATACCAATTCCTTGGATTCCACCTGCACACATTTTTAGCAAAATTAACTTTGATGGATCTGGACTAACATGCGTGGATGATGCAGAAAACTTCAAAGGTGCATGGTGTATCCCGGGAATAACGGAGGATGAAGAAAAAGCTGAAACAATAACAGCTCTTGAGGCAATAAAGTAGGCTAGAGATCAATATCTTTAGTATTCAATAGCAGTGATCTTTTTATTAATTTTTTTTTTGAGTTTACCCGTCGAAACTCTACTTCTTCTCAAACCGGTATCAAAACAATGGTATGCACTCATCTCCGGTTCATATTTCAAGCAAAAACATTACCAGCTTCATTACAACAAACTTTCAATGTCTGGATTCTATTTTCTAGGTCACGCACATAATGAACAACCAAGTTATGGTATGATTTTACCTGATAAAGCTAAAATCAGTAGTTCTAATGTCAGTTTTCTAATCCAAGTGAAAAAAGGACTAGTAGGATTATATATTCAACAATCTTGTAATGGTCTTCTTTTGTGCTATCGGCCTTTTGGTATACGTAACGGAACTCGTTATATTTACAACCCTTCCACAAGACAATTTAGAATGATTCCTCCACCACCTCCATTCCAACAAGAAAAAATGAATTCTAGTTCGATTGCAGGAATTAGCGAATCAGAATGGAAATGGTTGTGTTTCCTTTAGCCAATACTTGCGTTACCGTATATTAAAGGTAGTTGTGGAAGGAAATGGTGATGAAGATGAGTTGAAAGCGTTGATACTTTTACCTGGCAATGGAAAGATTGTATCTTATGATCTCCAGAAAAATAGTCTCAAAGAGATTTGCAATAATCGGTATGTTGAATCTCTACATCCTGCTTTTATTGGATCACTTGCAAATGTTTGATATGTTAGTTTTCTTTAGGATTTAGTATCATATTTTGATTAAATTAAGTTAAGGACTGTTTTTTTATGGTTCAAAATATGTATTGTGAGTTTTATTCGGCCTCTAATGCAAAAAAAA
>NW_020619196.1:0-1053 GCF_003573695.1 Papaver somniferum | reverse complement strand
GAGCAGAAGGGTGACGCAGAGTTTGGGAGATTACAGAAAATCACAGAGTCAAGAAAATCAAGTTGCATAAATCACCATTTCTGTTGCTGTGAAGAACACGAAGAACAAAAGACCCACAGAGACAGTCGTTTATCAACAGTGACAACGACAAAGGGGTGAGGGTCGTATGCTACAGCATCAGTGCCAGTTTACATATATCGTTCTCGGTAACAGTTCGGTTTGTAACACTTATAATTGTTACAAACCCGGTTTTTAATAGTTTTTCTCCATTTCATCTTTGTAAACATCCTTTGAGCAATAAAAATGAATTTTGAGTGTGTTTCCAACATGATGATGAGCTAATTCTCCCACAACCAAGGCAATTAGGAAGCTATTCACGCATGAATAATTGGTAACTATTTTATTCTCTCTAATTTATAATTTATAATTCACTCAATCACTGCTTTGCAGAGTTTTAAATTGTTTGCATGATTTTCTTAATTAATTGTGATTTAATTTGATAGGTTATACTTTGTTTATATAATATATTCTTAGGGAATACAATTATTGTTTGAGAATATGCCTGATTATTTGTGAATTAAGAAATAATGGACTTAGAAGATAATTAGAGTTTTGGATTATTTACCATAACTTATTCATGTGTGATAGTGGAATCAGTGTCTTGGTTATTTTTGATATCTTGAAATCAATTTTGAAATAAGTTTTCTATTTTCAAGTTATATAAATCTAAAATCGTTTGCTTTCACAAGTCTCAACGAACCTATTACTACTACAACAACTTGAAATCACATCAATTTTTGGCGTCGCCGACGCGGATTTGTCTTTAGGCTAGAGTTTTTAGATTTTTTTTATTTGTTTGTTCTACTTTATGTTTTTAGGTTTTTGTCTTTTTACTACAGGTTCTGAAATTTGGAGCGAAAGAAAAATTTGCCAAAGCTTTTGGTGAATACTTAAAGCTTTTTTTTTATTTTTTTAGATTTTTTTTTAGATTATCCTTTTCTTTTGCACTATATTTTTGGATTGTGGACTGTGGACTTTGGGACTTTTTTTTTT
>NW_020619195.1:0-458 GCF_003573695.1 Papaver somniferum | reverse complement strand
CAACAAACACATATTTTGAGATCATGATTAATATGAGGAGCTAAACCACATTGCTGAGGCGATAGAGGAAGCTATTTTTCCAACAAAAAGTGGTATATTCTATTTTATCTTTTTATTTGCAATAATTATATGATTATTTGCCTTGAACTATTATTGAATATGATTTTTATTTGAGTGATTGTGATCTATTTTGATGGAGTATGCTTAGTTTTAAGACTTTTGATGCTTCATACTTGGTATTTACAATTATTACTTTTGAAAATCTACTTGTTGCAATATTTTAGAATCAAATTAAACAAGAAAATTGCTTAAATATAAGTATTGGTTTAACCACTTTGAACTTGGAAATTAGTGGAATCTTAGCCTCAGTGTTTCTTTTAGTATTGATATCATCTTTGATTGAGTTTGCTATAATTTTTAGTGAGTTTTCTATTTTAATATTAGGATTTAAGTCTAAT
>NW_020619194.1:0-368 GCF_003573695.1 Papaver somniferum | reverse complement strand
TGAGGAAATGTATGTTGTCCCTAATGAAGTGTCTAGTCCCATTCATGTAAATGATGTTGAATATGAACCTAATTTAGAGGAACATGAATCGACTAATAACACCACCACTGTTAATGAGGACCAATATACATGTTACCATGTTGATGATTATGAAGATTATGATGATAATGATGTTATGTTAGAAGAACATGAAAATATTGTGGAACCTTTTGGTTCAATAACATATGGCTTCTCGCCCTCGACCTTCATGAATGTTGTTTCTTCTAATACTCATAGAAAATCATATGATTTTGATATTGATATGGTACTTGTACAATTGTTCTTCGAAGATGAGCATGACATAGGAATAGTTGAATCTTCTGTAGACA
>NW_020619193.1:0-790 GCF_003573695.1 Papaver somniferum | reverse complement strand
GTTGAGAACTCTCGTTGGAGTCGTGAGTTTGCGGAATTGGTCTATTACCTTGTGATGGAAACCAAAGGTCTTGACATTTGTGGTTTCATTATTTTTCAAATGTTAGACATGACTTCCGTTGACAAGAAGTTAGGCTATCCATGCTTGATTGAGCGAATTTGTCGCAACTTCTCCATTGAACCCAATGGGAACTCCATTGGAACCCTCCAAGCTTGTTCCGCCGTGTACTTTCAATCAAATGAAGGAATATGCTTGTAAGAGGCAAAGGTGTTACACAACTAATGGCTCGAGTGATTCTTCTACTAAGCTTATTCGGCAAATTTATAAATGTGTTTGTAAATTGAATACCAAAGTAAGTTGTGTTCAAGAACAATTACGTGTGATTGCTACCAAGTATCCTGATATTAAAGAAGACATGGGTAAAGTTCGTTCCTCCTTTGTAATCTCCAAAGATGAAGATGATGAGTAGCCTCTTGTGCTTCTTTATATTGGTGATTAGATTATTTTTGTATAGAAAGTATTCTTATGAGAATTTAAATCTTATGTCTTAGGAAGAATAACTAGAGTTTGGAATAACCATTATTGTGAGTACACATAGCTATGCCCATCGTTTTGTTTTCATCTTTATTTTTTAGGTTTATTTATTTAAATTCTAAAAAATGATTTGGAAGATGATGATTGTAGTATTAATCTTTATGGTTTTATATATTGCAATATGTTATGGGATATGTGTGTTTGCGTCCGTGAACTATTACTGTCCCATATGATGTCAAAAGTTATCTCTTTTATA
>NW_020619192.1:0-406 GCF_003573695.1 Papaver somniferum | reverse complement strand
AAGGTTGTCATAATCATCCTCGTCCGGAGCATCTTGAAGGACATTTCATGGCGGCAAAGCTAACTCCTAAAGAGATGGACAAGGTATCTAAAATGAGGACAATGGGTATTTCACCGGTTCAAATGCTCCAAATACTAAAGGAGGATAACAAAGATAACCGCTCATCTTTGTCCACAATTTACAATGCAATTGAGACAATTAGAAGGAAGGAATGGAGAGATAGACAAGTAATGCAACAATTGTTTTTTTGGCCCAAGAGAAAAACTACGCGGTTCAGAAGGATGTGGATTCGGAAGGAGAGATAACACAACTCTTTATTGCGCATCCGACAAGTGTTCAATTGGCTCAATGCTTTCATCAAGTTCTAATAATGGATTGCACTTATAAAACGAACAAGTACGAGATG
>NW_020619191.1:0-653 GCF_003573695.1 Papaver somniferum | reverse complement strand
TTGTGATCTTGCCAATTTGTTTGATGATTGTGAGCATGTTGTGACACGTGTAGAAGACTTAGGAGATGTTGATGTGATTAATAATGATGTGCCTATCGTCCTACATAAGTCACAATCTGATGGCCTTCCACCCAACCTAGATTTGGTTTGTACCCATATTGTCAAACCGACTTTTCTGAGAGTCCCTAATCTAGGATTGGAACTGTATGCTTCCCAAGTCCTCTTGGACTATTTTGCTTCTAAGTATAATACATTTGAGGAACCACAGTTGGAATTAGCATGTTTGCCCGTCCCTAGCACAGTTCATTTCGAGCTAGACCTTGTGCATGATGAACCCCCGAAACTGCGCGATTTTGTTTTCAAAATTATATCTTCTGTAAAATCCAGGTTTGGGGGTAGCTCATTTTGTTTCACAGCTTCACTTGCATGCCTACCATATTATTATTGTGTGAAGCTGTTGAAACCTCTACACTTTGTCTTTTGGGTTGATCCTCAACTCTTTAGATTGTTAGTATATGGTGAATTTTTTTTGTATATAATCCAGTAGATAAAATTTTAAAACCCCTTTTGTTCCTTTTGTATATATTTTGTTAATCCAATATGATCTCGGCTGAAATATGTTGGATTCTTGCCTTGAATAACGGAGTTCTAAT
>NW_020619190.1:0-532 GCF_003573695.1 Papaver somniferum | reverse complement strand
TAGAACTAGTCCAAGTTTGTGCCTTTGTCATATTTGGTTGTGTCTTACTTATAACATATCTTGTATTGAGTATGCTAACTTGTCTTCTCTATTATTACTTAGTATATTTTCCAACATATGTATTCATATGTAATGGCAGCTAGGATGGCTAGGGTTAGAGAACATGAAAAAGATGACGATAAGCTTATGGAAGAGGTTGGAGTTGTAAAAAAAGTTGACCTCGTTGGTGAATATCAAGACATTCATGATTTGGAGCATGAGGAAAGGAAGAAACTTTGTCGCGACTATGTCGAGCGTAATATTTTACTCACTACTTGGCTATTGTGCATATTTTTGTTAACAAATCTTTCTAGTTTACTCACTACTTGGCTATTGTACAATGATTAGTAAAACAAGATTCTTTCTTTTTGCCTCTCAATTGCAGTGTCGTGAGCTTCTCCATATTAGGCCCGGCAGCTCTTAATACAAAATATAATTACATTTATAACGGGGGCTATGATAGCGACAACTATGATAGCGAGGATTTCTAATA
>NW_020619189.1:0-619 GCF_003573695.1 Papaver somniferum | reverse complement strand
TGGGGGAACCGCAAACCCGGTTAGTAGATTTTAAAAATGCTACGTTCATAATAGTGGGTTGCACAAAAACCAAACCATGTCTAAACCCGCTAAACTGAAACAATTCGAACCATTCATCGAATGACATAGGATTGTTTTGATTTCGGTTTTGGTGAACCCTAAAATAAATGCAAAAACCATTGGTATAAATCCAATAAATTATTTTATTTATAGTGACTATTATGAATCTATCTCCATCTAATTTCGACTATAAACTAAGTTAACCCCTAATGTAGTTTAATATTTTTATCTTTCTTTTGTTTTAAATTAATATTTGGATAGTCGGATATTTAGAACCGGCAATATTACTGGTTTTGCAAAACTAATAGTCTGGACCACATTTTGGTACGGTTTCACAAGCCTAAACACCGTTCCCCTTGATTTGATTGTCACTCGGTACTAAACATACCATTTGCATCCTTACATAATAGTGCCCAATGCTTTTTCTAATACAGTAAAAACTTTATATATTTATACCTCATATATTAATAAACTCTATTTATTGATAAAAAATCATAGTACCAGTTTGAGCCAGTTATAAATAGTAATAACCTCCACATTTTAATATTAATGTCTTTTT
>NW_020619188.1:0-742 GCF_003573695.1 Papaver somniferum | reverse complement strand
TAGATCGTGCGCGTGCAAATTTCTTATCACTATGTGAATTGTGCTAGAATCAGGGTGCCTAAATATCTAGACTAAGACTCCTAATAATTACATATTTGCACAAGAGTCAACATTTCAAGGTAAATGAGCTCCATTTTTTTTTTTTCAATTTTTAATTTTTTTTATTTTGATTTTTCAATTTTTTTGGAATTTTTCAATTTTTTCAAAAAGATGGAGTTTGATTTCAATTATAGCATATTATCGTGGTATCTACTCTATACCCCCAAACCTAAACTAAACATTGTCCTCAATGTTTAAAAATATGGAAAGAATTAGAATGCAACATATGGAAAGGGACATGCTGAGTAGAGTAAAAGGAGAGAGAATACCCGATTTCGGCGAAAGCAGAATTAAAACTCCGTTATCCAAGGCAAAACTCCAACATATTCGGAGTCATAATGGATGAGCACAAAATATATACAAAAGGAATTTTAACTAACACATTATCTACAAGAAAATTTTGGTTTTTAATGGGATTGGACTTTTTGGGAAAAATTTGGTTTTGTCGGGAGACATTTGGCTTTGATGGGAAAAAGAAAAATTTTGGTTTTTCAGGGAAACATTTGGAAAACTTTGGTTTTTATGGGAGAAATTTTTGGTTTTTGAAATTGGGAGCAAGAGAAAATTTTGGTTTTTTTTTTTTTGAAACTAAGAAAATAAAATTTGGTTTTTTGAATGGGAGAAAAGTAATTTTTTTTTTTTT
>NW_020619187.1:0-596 GCF_003573695.1 Papaver somniferum | reverse complement strand
GCGTTGCTTATTTGTGCTTGCTTAATTTGATTTTTCTCTGCTTGGTTTAATAATTTCTGATACAATTAACATTTATGTATCACGTTTTCTCACTTGCAGAACCCTGTTGTTTCCGAAAGAAAAAACAAACATCAATATACTAACCAACAAAGGTAATATAAAAAAATACATGAAAGGCAATTACATAAAAGCTTTCAATTTCTTAGATTAACCGCAAACAAAGTTAAATACTTGTTTAAACAAATTTAACTTTTATTCATTCAAGTATACTAAGGTTATTTTCATATATAAATTTTAATATTATGTAATGTTGCTCGGAAGTAATAGCGACCAACTTAAACTACATAAGAAAACAAAAAAAATAACTTTTGTATATTCAAGTATGCTAAGGTTATTTTCATATATAAATTTTAAAATTATGTAGTGCTGCTCGAAAATATGGAAATAACGACGACCAACTTAAACTACATAGGAAAAGAAATAAATGAAGAGAAACAATTACATGATCGGATGACCCTCTTTGTGGGTTCAACACCTACATTTACTGCATATATGCATAGAAATATGCACTTAAGAAATGATCCTCCCTTCAGTAC
>NW_020619186.1:0-1112 GCF_003573695.1 Papaver somniferum | reverse complement strand
GGACTCCCCTATACTAGTTGCTTCATTCTCGTAGTGTCTATACCAATTTTTCCATGCACGCACAAATTTTTCCTTAAACTTATCCAACAATTTATCCCGACAATATGAGACGGCACTTGGATACACTTCGTTATATTTGACAATAAACATGTTCAATCTCTTTTCATATATATCCTCGGTAAGATACCAATAAACTTTCTCCCAATCCTTTAGAAATTCCAACCACTTTTTTATGATTTTCATCGTGTTCTTTGTCCAGTCGCTCTTTAATCTTTCCTCTTTCATCTTCTTCTTCTTCGGGTGATAGTTTCTTCTTGCGAACATCTTCCTCTAGTTGAGCAACCATTGTCTTCTTAATATCCTCCTTAGAGGGTTCAAACATATCATGACAATATTTTATCACATTTTGACCTATATGATATGTACATAGGAAATTTTGTGTATCCGGAAATACGTCGGATATAACATTCATTAGTGTGTCTTGATCGGTTATGATGACCCTCAGTAATTGATTTTTCGGGAACAATAATTTCAATTGTCGTAATGCCCAATGATAATTGTGATCCCTCTCATTTTCCATTAAACACCAAACCAATGTGAATGATACCTTGTCCGATGTTTGCCCTACGATGTTGAACAACGACATGTTGTATTTGTTTGTATTGTGGGTGCAATCCATTATAAGGACACCACAACATGTATGAGCCAATTGTGAAAGCAAAGGATGCACAATGAATATTTGAAGGGGGTTTGTTGTCCGATCCTATTTTAATGATACGCGTGTAGTTTTGACCTAAACTATCTTCTCAAATTCTTGCATAACGGTCCTCCCTTCCCATTCCACCCTTCTAATGGTTGCCTGTGCGCTATAAATTATACTTAGGGAAGAAACGTTCTGATCATCCTTTTCCATAAAGCCTCTGAGAATCACTCTTGGTTTGATACATTCTTTGGTCATTATCTTTAGATCCTCAAATTCATGAGGTTTTAGCTTCGCCACTAGGGAGTGACCAACAAAATAGTTCGGATCCCGGTGGTTATGACAGCCAAACCACACCGTACAATCCCATTCCTTTTCTTTGTCTCTTAGATGGAATACAAGCTTAAATGGG
>NW_020619185.1:0-600 GCF_003573695.1 Papaver somniferum | reverse complement strand
GAGCTGCTCTAAGTGTTCCGGTTGGTGGGGCTACTCTCGGACGAATTTTCAACGTTCTTGGAGAGCCTGTTGATAATTTAGGTCCTGTAGATACTCGCACAACATCTCCTGTTCATAGATCCGCGCCTGCCTTTATACAATTAGATACAAAATTATCTATTTTTGAAACAGGGATCAAAGTAGTAGAACTGTTATCTCCTTATCGACGTGGGGGGAAAATAGTACTATTCGGGGGAGCTGGAGTAGGTAAAAAAATCCTTATCATGGAATTGATCAACAACATCGCCAAAGATCATGGAGGCGTATCTGTATTTGGCGGAGTGGGTGAGCGTACTCGTGAGGGGAATGATCTTTACATGGAAATGAAAGAGTCTGGAGTAATTAATGAACAAAATCTTGCAGAATCAAAAGTAGCTCTAGTCTATGGTCAGATGAATGAACCGCCGGGAGCTCGTATGAGAGTTGGTTTGACTACCGTAACCATGGCAGAATATTTCCGAGATGTTAATGAACAAGATGTCCTTCTATTTATCGACAATATTTTCCGATTTGTCCAAGCAGGATCCGAAGTATCTGCTTTATTAGGCAGAATGCCTTCTG
>NW_020619184.1:0-455 GCF_003573695.1 Papaver somniferum | reverse complement strand
CTCAATTGGAGTAACAAATTCCTGATCACTATGCCTACATATTTCATGTTCTTCATCAATACTATCCTCATCATAATCATCTTTAGAATAACATGAAAAGGATTGAACCTCATCAAAACAGGTAGTGTTACCAATTATAACCTCGTCATCTCGATTATGCGAATAAAAACTATCCTTATTTTCAAGGGTGGTATTGGGAACACTATACTTGAATTTAAGACTATCATGAGCAAGTTTTTCCACAATCCTATTTGTACTCTCAGTAAATTGCTTGAGGGTCTCTTCTAGAGATAACTTAGTTGACCGCTCTACGGACTCTTATGGTAGAAGAATATTATAAGTCTCTTTCATAAATAACTTCCGTGTTGACTCATTGAAACTCCTGAGAGACTCTTCTAGAGAAATAGAAGGATTGTTTTGCTCGTATGACCTGTGGGTATGTGGATAGTAATTGG
>NW_020619183.1:0-532 GCF_003573695.1 Papaver somniferum | reverse complement strand
GAACGAGAAACTCAGGTCTAACTCTAGCAATCTTTGAACCTGTGATTTTCCAATCTGATATATTTCGTCTTCAGTTCATCCGAACGAGAAACTCATGTCTAACTCTAGCAATCTTTGAACCTGTGATGTTCAATTCTGACATATTTTGTCTCCAGTTCATCCGAACGAGAAACTTAGGTCTAACTCTAGTAATCTTTGAACCTGTGATGTTCAATTCTGATATATTTCGTCTTCAGTTCATCCAAACGAGATACTTAGGTCTAACTCTAGTAATCTTTGAACCTGTGATGTTCAATTCTGATATATTTCGTCTCCAGTTTATCCGAACTAGAAACATAGGTCTAACTCTAGTAATCTTTGAACCTGTGATGTTCAATTCTGATATATTCCGTCTTCAGTTCATCTGAACGAGAAACTCAGGTCTAACTCTAGTAATCTGGTATATTTCGTCTTCAGTTCATTCGAACGAGAAACTCAGGTCTAACTCTAGCAATCTTTGAACCTGTGATTTTCCAATCTGATATATTTCGTC
>NW_020619182.1:0-449 GCF_003573695.1 Papaver somniferum | reverse complement strand
CCGAACCCTTATCTTGTATGGCCAGTCCTTGCCCTTTACTAGGAATTTAAAACAACCGTTTTCAGTTCCTCAGCATATATGCAAACGAAGGAATACAGTAACTCGCTGACAGGGGATTCGCGAGTGTTTCGACAAACTTACCTCCCGTTCCAGACGGGGGATGAACCGTTGTCGTCGACTCGGCCCACAACTCCAATGTTGTGTACGAACCCGAGGGGCCGAAGTGATATCGTAATCACCGTCCTTGTCTGCAAACAGTTTAATATTTAATCTACCCTTTTGTAGGGTTTAAAAAAAAATAACCAAATGTCCAAAGTCCAAAAGAAAGGTCCAAAAAATAAAGTGCAAAAAGAAAAAGAAAAATACAAAATAAAAAGAATTCCTAATACAATCTAATAAAATAACACTCTCTTTTTTTTTCTCTCTTTTTCTATAAAATAAAAAAAAAA
>NW_020619181.1:0-624 GCF_003573695.1 Papaver somniferum | reverse complement strand
AGTATCCAACTGGCGCGGATTTTCACCTTGTGGAACTGTGTGTGAGGTCATGACAGTTGACGGCAGACAACGCAACAACAATCTATTATGGAGAAGGCTTGATGACGAGCTCTCACTTCCGCCAACAATTTCACCGTTGTACTTCTCATCATCCCTTTATGCAAATGGTTGCATTTATTGGTTAACTCGCGCAACTCCTGATAAGGAACCTTTGGTTGTCGAATTTAATGTCGGGAGCGAAAAATTTAGAGTAATTTCAATTCCCAATTACATCATTGAAGAAATTCGTGATCCTTATGATAGTAGGTTGATACAAATCGGTGGTCGTTTAGCTGTGTTAGCTTTCAAGTTAAGGTGGGATACAGATGTTTCTCATCCTTCAAGTAATAACAACACATCAATGAAGATGTGTGTGTTATATGATGATGGCGATGATGTTCAACACAAGAAACTGACAGATATCAGTAATGCAACAACGTCTATAAGCAGCGCAGGCACTGTTAGTAATTTCTATTGGATAGAAGAGACCTTCATAGTACCGCCTTTTGAATGTAAACTGCTAATATATAATTCCATTTTAGCTGTTCCGGATACAGATTTGTTCATCATAAAATCCGAAGAAGG
>NW_020619180.1:0-488 GCF_003573695.1 Papaver somniferum | reverse complement strand
TCTATCCATTTGCTCCTTTTTTTCCTTGAAATAATCTTGTCTAAAGGCTGGATCTCTAATGAATTTAGCACGCACTTCATCAATCTGAATAGTACTTCCGACTTATAACAAAGTGTGTAGAATTTTTAGAGTTAACGTATAAAAAATTCAACATTTTTATGATCTCTTTATTTCTGTATTGGCTTTGTCTCTCAATTTGATTCAAATAGATAAAACTTGTTAGAATTTGGGTTAGTTCGGGCTAGTCTTTCATTCTTCTTCTATTGTGAAATTTGACTTCCTTCATATTTTCTTGAATCAACGTACATAGAAATGCAATTTTTACTAGACGTAATGCCTTAGAACATATTATTTGTTATTACAATACATTTTCAAACTTTTTTTGTTAAATATGAGATTATATAGTTTACAATTTAGTTTCGAAATCAATTTAAGACTTATAACGAAGTGTGTAGACTTTTTTGAGTTAACGTATATAAAATTCAAAA
>NW_020619179.1:0-488 GCF_003573695.1 Papaver somniferum | reverse complement strand
TCTATCCATTTGCTCCTTTTTTTCCTTGAAATAATCTTGTCTAAAGGCTGGATCTCTAATGAATTTAGCACGCACTTCATCAATCTGAATAGTACTTCCGACTTATAACAAAGTGTGTAGAATTTTTTGAGTTAACGTATAAAAAATTCAACATTTTTATGATCTCTTTATTTCTGTATTGGCTTTGTCTCTCAATTTGATTCAAATGGATAAAACTTGTTAGAATTTGGGTTAGTTCGGGCTAGTCTTTCATTCTTCTTCTATTGTGAAATTTGACTTCCTTCATATTTTCTTGAATCAACGTACATAGAAATGCAATTTTTACTAGACGTAATGCCTTAGAACATATTATTTGTTATTACAATACATTTTCAAACTTTTTTTGTTAAATATGAGATTATATAGTTTACAATTTAGTTTCGAAATCAATTTAAGACTTATAACGAAGTGTGTAGACTTTTTTGAGTTAACGTATATAAAATTCAAAA
>NW_020619178.1:0-519 GCF_003573695.1 Papaver somniferum | reverse complement strand
AATCGATCATCAGCAAGAATTTCATAAAATAGGGGTATTTCGGGGTTAAACAAGGGAATTGGAAGAATGGAAAGTTGTCCCTAATAACTCTTTGATTATTCCATTGATCGGAATTGATCAAATCAAGACTAAGTTTGAATGAATAGTCAGATGATGGGGGAAGAGAAAGTGAGTAACCTCTCGAATGGAATTCATTCTTCAACCTATTGAATTCTGTCTCCATCTTCTTGCCAGCAGGAGCCATTTTTGGAATGGGAATGGAAATGGGTAGAAAGTAAAAAGAAATGAATTTAGCTTTGATCAGAGAAAGCAATAGCAGAAAAGATGAAAACAAAGTAAAAAGAAGAAGAAGACGAAAGAAGATATATAAGGAAAAATCAGTCCCATTTTTCAAGGTTTCATTAATGCGAGGAATGAACGGATAAAAACAGGCGGTTAAAATGACGTGTCAGATAATAATTGGTTAAAAATGCACGCGTAATTAAGGAAAACTGGAATTCCGGAGGAGTGTCGGCAAGA
>NW_020619177.1:0-686 GCF_003573695.1 Papaver somniferum | reverse complement strand
AATAGTTGGATGAAGGTACATAAGAAGCTCCCTGCTAATGCTCTTCTGGATCAGATAAGGAAGGATGTGATGAGGATGATGTCAGAAAGGAGAAATACCGGTAAAAGTTTCATAACAGTTCTCACACCGAAGAATGAAGTAAAGATGAAGGCTCTTATTGATGAGGGTTTAACCTGGCTGGTTATACAGTCTGATACTCATGTTTATGAAGTGGATGGCGGGGAGAGTTCTCATTGTGTTAACCTTGAGCTAAAGACATGTACCTGTCAGAGGTGGCACGTCTATGGGTTTCCATGTGTGCATGCTTTTGCTTCGATAAAAATGTCTGGTTCTAATCCATATGATTTTGTTGAACCTTATTTCACTACTTCATACTTCAATAATACCTACAACCATGCCATTCATCCTATTCCAAACTACAACAGGCCCGAAGTTTATGAAGGTAATCAGATTATCGATGTGCCTGATGTTAGGAGGCCGCCTGGGAGACCACCAGCTAATAGACATTTGAGCAGTTACGAGAAGCCGCCAAGGAGATCTATTCGATGTGGTAATTGTTTTGAGATTGGTCATCACAACAAGCAAACTTGCACAAAGCCTACCTGCTACAAGAAGCCGCTGAAGAAGCCTAAGGGAAGTTAAGGGAGAGAATTTAACTTGTTGGTTTCTTCAAGCTTAGTTTTACG
>NW_020619176.1:0-448 GCF_003573695.1 Papaver somniferum | reverse complement strand
ATTAGTTCATACTTACACATGCATGGCTTAATCTTTGAGACAAGCATATGACTACTGGCAGGATCAAACAGGTAGCATTCCTCAATGACGCCATCTTCTGGCCCAGACCGTCTTCGGGATTTCACCGTACAACAGGAGGGAGAAGATAGCAGTCGATTTTGGAAAATCGTTTTGCTGGGGATCCGAAAATACTCCGAGCTCCCAATGGCATCATTGGTATCCAAGAGAACAAAAAGATCTCGTGCTCCATGAGAACGGGATAATAAATATCACCAAACAATGGGAACACGAGACCCTTTTCGAGTACCATCTCGCGCCACCCAAGAGCGGGCGAGAGGCAATAGAAGCGAGGGACAAAGTCGATACCTTCTCGATAGGTAGGCAACACAGGAACCAAACGGGTGTTTCCCAAAGGAAAACATGGGACGGGACTGAAGAGGTAATCGGG
>NW_020619175.1:0-363 GCF_003573695.1 Papaver somniferum | reverse complement strand
ATTTGACACCTCAAACCTCACCTGGACGAGAACATCGATTCTGTATATGGTAATCTTGCTACCTGAGTTCACTAATAGGTTGCAGTTTCATCCAATCTGATATATTTGACACCTCAAACCTCACCTGCACGAGAACATCGGGTCTGCATATGGTAATCTTGCAACCTGAGTTCACTAATAGGTTGCAGTTTTATCCAATCTGATATATTTGACACCTCAAACCTCACCTGGATGAGAACATTGGGTATGTATATGGTAATCTTGCAACCTGAGTTCAGTAATAGGTTGTAGTTTCATCTAATCTGATATATTTGACACCTCAAACCTCACCTGGAGGAGAACATCGGGTATGTATATGGTAAT
>NW_020619174.1:0-365 GCF_003573695.1 Papaver somniferum | reverse complement strand
ATATATTTGACACATCAAACCTCGCTGGAACGAGAACATCAGGTTTGTATATGGTAATTGCAAACTGAGTTCAGTAGTAGGTTGCACTTTCATCCAATCTGATATATTTGACACCTCAAACCTCGTCTGGACGAGAATATCGGGTCTGTATATGGTAATCTTGCAACCTGAGTTTAGTAATAGGTTGCAGTTTCATCCGATCTGATATATTTGGCACCTCAAACCTAGTCTGGACGAAAACATCGGGTCTGTATATGGTAATCTTGCAACCTGAGTTCAGTAATAGGTTGCAGTTTCATCCAATCTAATATATTTGACACCTCAAACCTCGCTGGGACGAGAACATCGGTCCTGTATATGGTAAT
>NW_020619173.1:0-320 GCF_003573695.1 Papaver somniferum | reverse complement strand
TATATGGTAATCTTGCAACCTGAGTTAAGTGATAGGTTGCAGTTTCATCCAATCTGATATATTTGACACCTCGAACCTCGCCTCGACGAGAACATCGGGTCTATATATGGTAATCTTGCAACCCGAGTTAAGTGATAGGTTGCAGTTTCATCCAATCTGATATATTTGACACCTCGAACCTCGCGCGGACCAGGTCATCTGGTCTGTATATGGTAATCTTGCAACCTGAGTTAAGTGATAAGTTGTGGTTTCATCCAATCTAATATATTTGACACCTAGAACCTCGCGCGCACCAAAACATCGGGTCTGTATATGGTAAT
>NW_020619172.1:0-305 GCF_003573695.1 Papaver somniferum | reverse complement strand
CAACCTGAGTTCAGTAATAGGTTGCAGTTTCATCCAATCTGATATATTTGACACCTCAAACCTCTCCTGGACGATAACATCGGACCTGTATATGGTAATCTTGCAACCTGAGTTCAGTAATAGGTTGAAGTTTCATCCAATTTTATATATTTGACACCTCAAACCTCGCCTGGACGAGAACATCGGGTCTTTATATGGTAATCTTGCAATCTGAATTCAGTAATAAGTTGCAGTTTCATCCAATCTGATATATTTGACACCTCAAACCTCGCCGGGACAAGAACATCGGGTCTGTATATGGTAAT
>NW_020619171.1:0-1860 GCF_003573695.1 Papaver somniferum | reverse complement strand
AAGTTAGTGTTGAAATATCTAGCCGATTGGGAACGTGAAAAAAAGGGCGGTAAACTAGCGGCAAGGTGGGGAGGACCATACACAATCGTGTCTAAATATGGCGAGGGAGCTTATCGATTACTCAAACCATACGGCAAACCCGAGTTAAAACCGTGGAACGCTCAACATCTGAAACTCTATTACCCATGAGGGGTTCGAGGGAAACATGTAAACATACTTGTCATTGATTTCTTTAAAACCGCGAGGGGTAGGTGGTAGGTTCGGAAACCTACAATAAAATACTGCAAGTGTACAGTGTCTCACTAGTAGAACAATGGCAAGTACAGGTCGTTCCCACGAGGAGTGTGAAAATACTACTTCTAACTAATACCAAGACCAAATAATCAAATAGATAATGTTCAATGAGTTTTCAGAAATTTGAAACAAAATGAAACAATAAATAATTTTAACGAAAAATAGAATGATAGAAGGTTGTTAGGATTTTCGGTTTCCACCAATTAATTATGCAAACTCTACTAATCTTTAAAAATCTATTCCATGCATTTTCAAATACTGTTTCTCCGCTCTAGTTTTCTTCGCTTCATGGGTAGTGATTCTAAAGCATTACCTATCAATCCTTGCATACCTCGTCTAGGGATTTAACCGAAGCACGGAATATCAATTCAAAATCATAAATAATCTAGAAAATCACATGAACAATAAAACACCAATCCATATGAAGAGAAATCACTAATCAATGAATCATTATTAGAAATATCATCGTAGAGTTCATATAAATAAATTGGTTTCTATCTAAACCCTACATGGCTCTAGCTAGCCATGGATTTCTCAAAAGCTATAAACAAAATGGAAAAATCAACACTAGCCAAGCAAAAACGAAAATCGTAGAAATTAATCCTCAAACCCTACTCCCTCTTCACGGCTATGTGCCGCGCCCGTCCACCTTCTATCTTTCTCCAAGTTGCGGCTCCTCCAACCTCTGTCACCGGCCTCTCCTCTTTTTCCAGATTTGACTTGTCATTTTTATTTCTTTTGTTCCTTGCGTCACAAATATAATAGCAGCCAATGAAAGACCGCCACATCATTCCTTCCAAATCCAGGAAACAACGAACTTCTCTTTTCTGAACGGAGTACCGAGACCCCAACTACTGCTGCCATTTATGCTTCTTTTCCTGCCATCATTGATTCCAGCCATCGGACACTACTCATCTGTTCACCGGCTAAACCAACTCAGGCACAACACCCTTCTCTGACGACTGCAACAGATCGTATATCCAAAGCTTTCTAACTGACTTGCAGCGCCGACGAAGTCAGCATACCATTGACTTTTAGATCCTTATTTTCCTGACCTTCTATACGATAATACATTCCTCCTAAAACGCATCTTCATTCACTTTCCAATTACCAGTAACTTCCCCTTAATTTTCACCATCGATCCAACCCTTTTTAACCTGTTTGAGACCTCAGGAACTGTTGAAACTCGTAGCAACAAATGTGAAAGAAAACGAATGCCAGCTTCTAACTTTCTTTTGTTTTAATGTGAAACCGGACTCGTTGGATACTTTAACATTCCACCAAGTGATGTGGAAGTAGAATAAGTGGCCACGTAGTCCACCACTTGCCTTAGCCTCTGACAGCATCACGTCTAACCCTTCAGTTCCTTCACGTGCTGGAAAATCTTTGTTGCCTGAATATGTTGTGACCTTGGGTTGGCTTTGGTGTTGCGACCAACATAAGTAAATGACAAGGTCGATCGATACTAATTCATCGCTGGCTCTTTTCATATCGGAGGTCACAAGTGCTAATTTCGCTTCTCTTTGGACATTTATCCTTTGGTGTTCGGATTTCCTTGTCATTCCT
>NW_020619170.1:0-703 GCF_003573695.1 Papaver somniferum | reverse complement strand
GTAATCCTGCAATATAAGTTAAGTGATGATAGGTTGTAGTTTCATTCAATCTGATATATTTGACACCTCGAACCTCTTCCGGACCAGAACATCAGGTCTGTATATGGTAATCTTGCAACCTGAGTTAAGTGATGATAGGTTGCAGTTTTATCCAATCTGATATATTTGAAACCTAAAACCTCGCCCAGACCAGAACATCGGGTCAGTATATGGTAATCTTGCAACCTGAGTTCAGTGATAATAGGTTACAGTTTCATCCAATATGATATGTCTGACACCTCGAACCTCGTCCGGATAGAATATCGGGTTTGTCTATGGTAATCTTGCAACCTAAGTTAAGTGATGGTAGGTATCAGTTTCATCCAATCTGATATATTTGACACCTCGAAACTCGCTCGGACAAGAACATCAGGTCTGTATATGGTAATATTGCAACCTGAGTTAAGTGATAATAGGTTGCAGTTTCATCCAATCTGATATATTTGACACCTCGAACCTCGCCCGGACCAGAATATCGGATCTGTGTATGGTAATCTTGCAACCTAAGTTAAGTGATGATAGGTTGCAGTTTCATCAAATCTGATATATTTTACACCTCGAACCTCGCTCGGACCAGAACATCGGGTCTGTATATGGTAATCTTACAACCTGAGTTAAGTAATAGGTTGCAGTGTCCTCTAATCTGATATATTTGACACCTCGA
>NW_020619169.1:0-321 GCF_003573695.1 Papaver somniferum | reverse complement strand
GTATATGGTAATCTTGCAACCTGAGTTCAGTAATAGGATGCAGTTTCATCCAATCTGATATATTTGACACCTCAAACCTCGCCTGGACGAGAACATCGGGTCTGTATATGGTAATTTTGCAACCTGAGTTCAGTAATAGGTTGCAGTTTCATCCAATCTGATATATTTGACACCTCAAACCTCGCCGGGAATAGAACATCAGGTCTGTATATGGTAATCTTGCAACCTGAGTTCAGTAATAGGTTGCAGTTTCATCCAATATAATATATTTGACACCTCAAACCTCGCCTGGACGAGAACATCGGGTCTGTATATGGTAAT
>NW_020619168.1:0-421 GCF_003573695.1 Papaver somniferum | reverse complement strand
ATATGGTAATCTTGAACCCGAGTTCAGTAATAGGTTGTAGTTTCATCCAATCTGATATATTTGACACCTCAAATCTCGCAGAGACGAGAACATCGGGTCTGTATATGGTAATCTTGCAACCTGAGTTAAGTAATAGGTTGCAGTTTCATCCAATTTGATATATTTGACACCTCAAACCTCGCCTGGACGAGAACATCGGGTCTGTATATGGTAATATTGCAACCTGAGTTCAGTAATATGTTGTAGTTTCATCCAATCTGATATATTTGACACTTCAAACCTCGCAGAGACGAGAACATCGGGTCTGTAAATGGTAATCTTGCAACCTGAGTTCAGTAATAGGTTGCAGTTTCATCCAATCTGATATATCTGACACCTCAAACCTCGCATGGACGATAACATCGGGTCTGTATATGGTAAT
>NW_020619167.1:0-340 GCF_003573695.1 Papaver somniferum | reverse complement strand
GGACGAGAACATCGGGTCTGTATATGGTAATCTTGCAACCTGAGTTCAGTAATAGGTTGTAGCTTCATCCAATCTGATATATTTTACACCTCAAACCTCGCCTGGACTAGAACATCAGGTCTGCATATGGTAATCTTGCAACCTAAGTTCAGTAATAGGTTGCGGTTTCATCCAATTTCATACATTTGACACCTCAAACCTCGCCTGGACGAGGACATCGGGTCTGTATATCGTAATCTTGCAACCTAAGTTCAGTAATAGTTTGCAGTTTCATTCAATCTGATATATTTGACACCTCAAACCTCGCCTGGACTAGAACATCAGGTTTGTATATGGTAAT
>NW_020619166.1:0-427 GCF_003573695.1 Papaver somniferum | reverse complement strand
GTAATCTTGCAACCTGAGTTCAGTAATAAGTTGCAGTTTCATCCAATCTGATATATTTGACACCTCAAACTTCGCCTGGACGAGAACTTCGGGTCAGTATATGGTAATCTTGCAACCTCAAACCTGAGTTCAGTAATAGGTTGCAGTTTCATCCAATCTGATGTATTTTACACCTCAAACCTCGCATGGACGAGAACATCGGGTTTGTATATGGTAATCTTGCAACCTGAGTACAGTAATAAGTTGCGGTTTTATCTAATCCGATATATTTGACACCTCAAACCTCCCTTGGACGAGAACATATGGTCTGTATATGGTAATCTTTCAACCTGAGTTCATTAATAGGTTGCAGTTTCATCCAATAATTTGATATATTTGACACCTCAAACCTCGCCGGGACGAGAACATCGGGTCTGTCTATGGTAAT
>NW_020619165.1:0-608 GCF_003573695.1 Papaver somniferum | reverse complement strand
GCAATCCTAAAAATGAAAACGGAAGTGGAGGTTTGGGAGGAACACAATTTTCCACCGGGAATGATATGTAATTGTCCAATTAAGTCGACTTTGGGGCTCTCATGTAGGCATTTAATAGCAAATTATCCCACAAGGATGATTCCGATTGAAGATATAGATCCATTTTGGCAACAACTAACATTTAAAGATCCATCACCAAATCAAGGTCTTGTGGAAGTGTTTTCCGACACGGAGGTGGCGATTAAAACGATAATATGATAGTAATGTGGTGAACCTATGTATTTTGAATCACTCATTATATATGAAGAATCTAGTTTTACTCTTATTATGTGTTTGCAATGATAATATGATAAAGTTATGAGGTTACTTAGAGGTAGTTACGGCCAGGTCATACGCTGACACGACCTAGCCGTAATGACCCAAGTGAGCAATTCGCATAATCACGACTGGGAAACCTAGCCGAACATTCGGTAACGTCTAGGAATTCAACCCGTATTTTTGGGTAATGTAAAACTTACGGCTGGTAATCCTGGCCGTAACTCTTCCTGTAATCCCAGTTTCAGATTTTACTAAGTTACGGCTGAGACACCAAACCGTAAACCCGATTT
>NW_020619164.1:0-1191 GCF_003573695.1 Papaver somniferum | reverse complement strand
TGAGATATAGAACAGGTTAGGGGTTTAATTGCAAATCAACTCCTTTGGTCTGCTGATAACTTGATGTCCTTTATGTTTTTGTTGAAATGATTAACTAGAATCTGCTTGGTTGTTATAAATAGGTATACGAGGAGAAGCGTTGATTACTTAATCCATGCTTAGCATTTTATAACACGTGGTAGTGAGATTTCATGGACTCTTTGAAGTATGCTATCTGTATCCTTTTGACATGTCAACTGATATTATTTACTTTTATTCACAAATTATCCAATACGTGCATGGAAAATGCATTTGATAAAATCTTCAACGATACGATTAATGTAACCTCCTCTTAGATTTGATTTAGGTTTTACAGTAAGCACCCGCAGGCATGAAAAAAGCCAAAAAATTTCATTACTTTTGACCGTGTTCATTCAATAATAGACTTCTTATTGCAAGTTGAAAGTTGTGATTTAAATTCCCTTACCAGTCTTTTGCTTTTCAACTCTCATATGACACCGCAACAATTGTTTGCTTTTGCCTTCACACAATCACTCCAGATTACTTATTTTTGACCTGTTCAGATGTCACTTGCATGGAGTTGCCATTTTGTCCCAAGATTGATATTTTACCGTCTATGTAAAGTTTGATATGCGTCCATTGTTTTGATGATTGATAGATTGCAAGCTAATCAGTTATGACCTCACTACTAAAGACCAAAATGTATGTCGCTTAGACAGCTAAAGAATTACACAATGTACGTAGACATTAAATATCAATATGGACAAACAGTTGTAATGAAGGCAGAAATTATTTTATTTTTTTGGTGAGATATTTCTAGGGCTTGATTTGTTGCTATGCTGTGAAATTAATGTACATTTTTAGTTTTTTTTTAAGGAGCAAAGTATGGGGTTTCAAGTATTTTTATAGCTCTTAATGTGTTGTTGTTGTATTGTAGGTGGGGTCCGCAGCTAAAGCAAGCTGCTTACGAGAATCGTCAACGTCTTCACCTTTCTGAACAGGTATACACTAATTTCGTGTTCGGTTTTTTCCTAGGCTGGATTAATTAAGTAGTTACAACTGTTTGTCCAATGAAATTTTTATTGGTAATTGCAAGACTTGTAAGTCAGGGGATATACAACTTTTTTGAACTGAAATATATGTATTAGTTATTACAAGGCTTGTATTTCAGAATTGATCTATCAATTTCTG
>NW_020619163.1:0-379 GCF_003573695.1 Papaver somniferum | reverse complement strand
TCTTTTTTCTAGGTTTTCTCTTTCCCATTTTTATGATGATAAAAAATCGTTTTTGATGATGGATTTCAGTAAACAATTTATTGAGAGTAGAATTTAACAATTTCAGTTAACAATTTATCGAGAGTAGAAACATATTTAAATTTTTTTCTTTCTGAGAGTGTTTTTCCTTTCCGAGAGTGTTTGCAGTTATGTAACTGGCGGAGAAAGAAATGGGGATATAACGATACGTATCCTGGAATTTAATATTTTATTGAAGGTTATTTTGGTAATCTAACTTCTAATATTATGGTAGGGCCTTAAGAATAATTTACATATTTATTTATATGACCCTGGGGTCACGAGAGTAAAATCAGTAATATATAGGGTCATAATAATAATT
>NW_020619162.1:0-975 GCF_003573695.1 Papaver somniferum | reverse complement strand
TTTCATAGTAGGCTTGTTATCAATGGCTCATAGTCCTATAAAATTAATGAATTAATAAATGTCACCTGGAATGCTAGAAACTGTTTAAAACATCAAATAATATACTAAAACTGGTAAATTTAAGAGGATGGTTCAAAAGAACAGACAGAAGTATAGGTGACTACTTAGTTTCATGGTAGGCTTGATATCAATAACTCATAGTCCTCTAAAATTAAAGAATTAATAGATGTCACCTGGAATGCTAAAAACTGTTTAAAACACCTAATAATATACTAAAACTGGTAAATTTAAGAGGATGGTTCAAAAGAACACACAAAAGTATAGGTGATTGCTTAGTTTCATAGTAGGCTTGTTATCAATAACTCATAGTCCTCTAAAATTAAAGAATTAATAGATGTCACCTGGAACGCTAGAAACTGTTTAAAACATCTAATAATATACTAAACTGGTAAATTTAAGAACATGGTTTAAAAGAATACACAGAAGTATAGGAGACTGCTTAATTTCAGAGTAGGCTTATTATCAATAACTCATAGTCCTCTAAAAGTAAACAATTAATAGATGTCACCTGGAACGCTAGAAACTGTTTAAAACATCTAATAATGTAAAAAAACTGGTAAATTTAAGAGAATGGTTCAAAAGAATATACAGAAGTATAGGTGACTCCTTAGTTTCATAGTAGGCTTGTTATCAATGAATCATATTCCTCTGATACAAATTTTGCAAATTTTAGAGAGGCAAATTTTGCAGCTGATACAATGGCAAAGCGTGGTTGTTTATTAGAGGACGGGGTTGGTTTTCACTTTGAAGGTCGACCAGTTTTTTTAAGTTCTATTGAGTTTCCAAATGTAATTTATTATCGTTTTAAATAGGTTTTAGGAGTTTTTTAGGGGTTTCTCTGATCCCTTTTCTCCTTCACCTATCTTGTAAATATCTTTTTATATCAATATATTTGACTTAGCAAAAAAAAAAAAT
>NW_020619161.1:0-914 GCF_003573695.1 Papaver somniferum | reverse complement strand
ATGTCACCATTCATGATTGATAAAAATTTCACTCAAGAGATCAAAATAGTGCTTCAACGGTGGGAAGTTAGGTAGCTCACCATTCTACCTGGAGTTAACGTACGGTAACACACACTCTAAAAGCACTCATTTGGACAGGTACAAAGAATTGAAAGTCGGTGCCTCTCATAATGTAACATGGGTAGTCTCCATTATAGGGGATCACAAATCTAATACCAAATTCAATTTGTACCTCATTTGCCACTAGGATGGTTAAATCCAACTTCAACTCTCATACAAGTAAGAAACCCGATCATGTTCTCTGTCATCTCTAAGTTCAGTCACTCATGAGATTCTCGATGTAATCTTAGCGACATGTATACTATGTGACTCTAAAATAACTAAAAGTTGGAGTTTCTTATTCATAAATTTACAAAAAAGTTAAAAAATTGCATGAAAAAGGTACAAAGCAAAAGCTTAATCACTCCCCCACACTTAAACTTTACATTGTCCTCAATGTAAATTGAATCATCCAAAGTAAGTCAAGGTGGGAAATACAAGGCAATAAAAAAAACTAAAAACAAGACAAAAATACTTAAAAATAAAAAGATAAAGGTAAAGATACAAAACCGGTGGGTTGCCTCCCACTTAGCGCTTGGTTTAAAGTCGCCAACCCGACTTGCTCCTTGCTTTCTATGAATCCTCCAGAGGGAGTGCATTCACATAATTAACTCCTTCCACCACTTCGGAAGAGAAGTTCTCATCGTATGGTTTCAACCGGTGCCCATTCACTTTAAGTTCCTTGCCTGTAGCTATGCTACGAATTTCTACTGCACCATTAGAAAACACATTAGTAACAATAAAAGGTCCAATCCAACGTGACATTAATTTACCCGGAAATAAATGCAAGCGAGAATTAAACAAAAGCACTTTTT
>NW_020619160.1:0-980 GCF_003573695.1 Papaver somniferum | reverse complement strand
AGTTCTGATAGACACATTTTTGTGTCTAATTTGTCCTCAATGTCCGTATTGTTGGAACTCTATTTTTGTACTAATATTGTGTTTTTATGTATTTTTAGGAAATAAACATTTTTGGAAAATTCGGCTCGAAAAGTTGATTTTGGCACCCGGAGGACAAGTGTTATTCGGACTCTCGCTTTTGGATAAGGGGTAACCTAATTACTAAGGGGCACCCCCAGGTCACCCCCAAGGCAGCTGCTATTCGCACCCCTACTCTGGATAGGGGGCTACCAGTTTCTTCCCCATTTGAACCGAGTTTTGGCGGGAAAAATAGTTCTTCAACTGCGTAATTGTTGAAGCAAATTTTGGACGTGATATAAGGAGATTCAAGGGGTAGTTTTCATTGGGTTGGACCTGTTATAGCCTAACAGGGATGGTATGGGTGTTCGAATCGAGTTATTTGGGCTGGATAATCGTGGGATGCAAAACAGGGAAGATATTCTCAAAACAAGGAAGATATTCTATTCTCGGAATTTTTGGATGGAAGATACGTACATGGGTCGACTGTATTGGTTGGAAACAAATTCTACAGCTCAGAGAAGACGCGTGAAAGAGATAAACTAGGAAACAAATCCCGTAACAAGTCAGAAGAATAAAAAAAATATATCGGAAATATTCTCTTCACTGCCGGATTATATTGAAGTTATTACAAAGATTTGGCCGACCCGTTGAGTATAAATAGGTTGCTGGGGTTGAGGAGAAGGGTGTCGAGAGTTTGGGGAGTTAGCAGAGACAAGAGAACGAACAAATCACGAGTTGCAAGAAAAGTTTTCTGTTGCTGCAACTCAAGAACATGAAGAACGGACGTCCAGGAACCGTCGTTCTTCAACAGTGACAACGACAAGTCTTCGTGGGTCATAGGTGTGGGTCTTAGAACCACAACGACAATAGCACTTCTCTTTTATCGTTCTTGTGTGACGCTTCCTGTGGGTCGCACATTA